>NC_031678.1:3320111-3405792 GCF_000149555.1 Fusarium verticillioides 7600 | reverse complement strand
TCAGTTTAGGATACGTTGCTAAGTTTAGGATTTTTGACAATCTGTAGCGAGGCCCGATGTTCCCTTGCCCCCTGAGGTCATTCTACGTTGTCTTTAAGTTCAATAAGGAGGCCCATGAATCACTGGGTAGTGGGGGCTGGCATGAGATGGTTCGCCCAATCGTGCAAAAAGTCATGCCCCGGGAGCTCTCCCTCACTGCATCAACAACAACGCAAACTTCATCTTCACCACTTCTCAAAGCTCATCAGTGATTCACCACCCACGATGCCTTCCTCAGCGCATCAGTCTCTTCACGGACTGAGCATCGGGAACTCGTGGTTCGCAGTGCATCCAGTCTTCTGGACATCTCAGCACCTCGATCTCCTGGGGATTCGCTTCGTGCACATCGATGGTCCTCGCCACGCAGTACAACCTCGCCGAGAGAACGCTGTGAAGCTTGACCCAGTCAAGGTTATTTTCCATATCATGCGCTTTGCCTCGGTTCCGGAACCTGAAGACAAGCTTAAGTCGGCCTTTTATCTTCTTTGTGTCCCAGGAAGCCCTCTGAGGCCCAGGTCCAAGCCGTAAGTTGACTTTCATTCCCCTTGCCCGACCTCCAGAGCTGACTTGGTCTGTTTGAACGTGTACAGCCCGAAATTCTTCTACGCGGAACGCGCCGCTCATGAAACACTGTGCTATGTCTTTCATGTAACCAGGACTTCCACCCGAGCGCAGGCCCCGGTAGTTGGGTTCACTTACTACCGGGCCTTCAACTGGGAGCGTGACAGACGCTACACTCCACGAAAGCACCCCAAGGCCAGATACGGTAAAACCAACGGCCCAGTCGAGGAGATTTGTAAGATTCTCTTGCGGAAGGTTACCCCACAGAAATGGGAGGAGGACCCTTACATCGTCTGTCTTCTGTTGTCGCTCGCACAAGCGCAGGCAATCAAACAGAAGAGAGAAAAAGAAAAGCCGGACACTTTCCCTGTACGTTTATCCACTCTATCGCTGATGTATTTACTGACTTTCAAAAGGTGCGACTCCTCGTGGCTGTCGACGGAGACACGGAATTCGCCCACGTCTTCCAGGCTGAGATTGACGCGCGTATCCTCGAAGCACTCGACAAGCCGACATTCAGTTTCAATGGAGTCACATGGCCGACCATTACTCACTCGAAGGTGGCTTTCGGCCCTTACCCGAGTTTTCCGGATCGCCTCCTGGCGGAGGTGCTTGAGTCTTAGGTGACGCAGGTGTAGGAAAGGGTTGTGGACGGAGTGTGAACATCTCAAGCCGAGAAGCGAAAGGTTGAGGGCGGCGCAAAAGTTTTGTTGTAAAGAGTCAAGGCCCAGATGGAGACTGTGCCTCTTACCATGGATGGATAGGTACGAGTACCTTGCGCCAGTGGCAAAGGATTCTTTAGTGAGTCCAATTGACCGACATCAACCTTCAAACCTTGAGCCATGATTTTTCCTTTCCACTATTTCTCAGCTGAGCAAACATGAGTGAATCTATGATTTGAAAACTAGAGAGGAAAATGTCAATGATGCTGAACAGTCCAGACAAGAGTGTTCCGTCCACGTCCTCTTCTCCGTTGTTCAGTCTCCGAAAGGCAAGTTTCTTTGAACACAACTAGAGCACACCGACCCAGTACAACGAGCGAACGTCATAGGAACTATATTTAAAGTTCTTGAACACTTTTGTCTTTTGACAACTCTCCTTCCCGTCCCCTGGTCAGAGATGAAAGTTTAAGGTTTTATACCTTTGAGTCTCTTCCTTTTGCAAACCTTCATTCACCTCTTTGACCAGGCTGAAGTCTAACCTTGTGGTCCAGCAGGTAGCCACACACCTTCCCATTGGCAGAAGAAAGAACTCCCAACTTTCAAAAAAGGTTATATTAATAACTTGCTCACAGGTAACAAGCTTCCTAACGCATTTAGTTACTTACTATAAATGACCTCGGCTTTCTTTGCTCCCTCCGCATCCCCTCCCAGCATTTACACCTTTCCGCTGACCTTCCAACCACACTAGCACTACACGACATCTGCCACGCCCTCGTTATCTATCTCGAACCACAAGCAAGATGGATCCCTTCGACAACCTCCCTGCCGAGGTCCGAATTAAGATCCTCGGATCTATTCACTCATATGCAACAACCGCTCGATTGATTCGAGCCTCACCAATCATGCTGGCCCAGTATACGACTACTGAGTCAAGTAATCTACGCGAATACCTGTCGCAACTCATCGGCACCGACGTAAATGATCATGAACTTCTCCAAGACGCTCTAGCGATCGTTGAATTGGGCGAGAATTACCACCAAGACGATATCTGCGATATTTTGCGCGAATGGAAAGCCAAGGCTCTCCCATTACCTTTTGGCCGAGGTGGCGACGGCACGATCACCAAGCTTCGGCTTCTGTTTGAGCGCATGAGCGAGTTTATCGATGACTACCTCAGCAAGGCAACAGCTCAGAATACTGCCGAGGCGTATCTTCAGGGCCCGCGCCGTACATACATCGATACCGTTGACCCGCAGCGCATCACTCTGCTTGGCTTGAACCCGCAAGAGAGACTTCGTTTCTTCCAAGTGTTTATCAAGTTCGAGGTCCTCTGCAAGTTAAACAGCCCACGAGTCCATAAAGCAAGGGACACGATTCGAATGAAGGTGCCGAAACTGAGCAGCTGGGAGAAGGAGGCTTCGATGTGCGTATATGAGTACATGCGAGCATCCTATAGCGCTATGTTTGCCCAGTGTGTAGGCGCGCAGAGGTTCAAGGACTACAAGAAGTTTTGTGATCTTCAGAGGCAGAGCAACCGCGAGACAGCATTCTTTGTCGAGACAATGTGCTACGATCCCCGTTACCCCTTTCTTTGCTGCAAGATTCCCAAGTATGCAGCCGATTTCCCCATGTCGCTACCTTGGTGTGGGTTTGATGTGCTGTTGCACCTGATGATGGAGGCGAAGACAGAACACAAACCCATGTGGATTGCGAAGATGTGTTCAAGATATGACCGGAGGAGCTACGACTCGGTTCAGTACATTGTTGAGACTCAGCTGGATAGACCCCCACCGAATCGACGCTCACGAGATTTCAGTCCCAGCGAGGCAGAAGCCCACCAGATCCAGAAAGAGCAGCGCACCATCCGCCGACAGAGAGCTCGGGCATTCTTCGACGATGCGAGATTGTGCCCTGGAAAAGAAGCCCACTTCCCTACAGAGGAAGAGATAGAGACAGAGGTTGCGAGACTGAAAATCGAACGGAGAATGAAGGCGAAGAAGGAATGGGAGGAGTATTTTGCCAAGAAAAGGTCCAGCCCTCCTTGGTACAAGGACCCCCAAACGAAAGTCGACCCGAATAGTTATATCAAGAACAGGGAAACACAAGAAGATACGGAAATTTGTGATAGATTTTTGACTCCTCCGCCATTCTTTGCATTGCCCGAGGCGAGACGTCTTGGATGAATTCGAAGGGCGGCAGATATGTCTCAGGGCTTGACCAAGGCATCTTTGGAGAGTAGAAGAAAAGTCTTTGTAGGTAAAACAGCATAAAGATCAGTATAATAGCAGGAGAACTAGAGTCAATAAAAGATTGGATATTATCATAACGGTTCCTTCACTATGAACACCTAATTAATCCAGTGCGCATGCCAATCACTTCTTTTGTGATACACCGAACGTACTTAAATGCGGCCAATCTACTCTGGTCAGTATTGAATGTTCATCTCGAGATATAAACTCACCGAATGTCGTTCTTTGAGAATTAATTCGCGTGACGTCAACTCGCTGGCCAACCGTCAAGGATTTGTTCGTTGCATCACCGTAACAAAAGCCATAACGCCCAAAAACAGGACTCCATTTCGCGCCTTTGTCTACTCTTCGATCCTTGTTAAGTTTCTTCCAGACCGTGCCACGATCATCAGTAGCTGTCTTTCCTGTGTTGTAGTCAACAGTGATACTCTGGCATCTGTAGCAGTTTGCTGTCAACGGCATGCGTATTCCACCTGCAAAAGTGAGCTCGCCCCAGAAATCTTCGGCGAATGCTTTGGAGGCGCCGCGGACAACGATGTTGGGACGGAATTTGGTAATGTCCATTGAGTAGCCTTCATCAAGACGAGATGAGACTTCGTTGTTGGACTCTTCTGTGACGACTAGGTAGTGGGCGAGATCGTTGAAGGCAAGCCGCTCAGGTGGGTGGGACAAAGGAGGGAGAATGTTCTTGATACGCTCGGTGAAGGAAGCTTTCTTCAGAGCGTCTGAGCTGTGAGGTGCCAAGGAACCCAGGACAGCTCTTGACTCGTCCCCGATGTAGACAAGTCGGACTTCGTCACCAAGGCGATCAGAGAACCATTGCGACAGCTCATCCCCCATATCATAGGCCTTGGCCTTGCTGGTATGCAGACTGGTTTCGATAGTCTGTCGGCCCTCGACAGCGGGCTTCAGAGGGAAGTCGACGCTGTCTACCTTGTCTCCAGTCCATGTCACCGTGACTTGGCCCTTGCCATAGTCCACAGAAGCAGCAAAGAGGGCGAGCTTCAGATGATATCCGATCAACATCGTCTCATGCGAAACATTGCCGTTTTCATCTCGGTTGACCTTTTGCAGAGAAAAGGTCCTGTCGCCCTCGAAGCCATATGGGCCGAGACGCGCTTTCGTCAAAGAAGTTCCTCGGATGCCTTTGACGGGGTAAACATATAACTTCGGGAATTTGTTAGCCGGAAGTTTCTTCGCTTGAGCTCACTTACTTGAGTGACTTCTAATCCAGTTTCATGCGCCTTGTTACTGGAGATAAGCAGGTAAAGACCTGCAAGGACGGCGAAGGCGCTCAGAGCAATTGACAGGACAGTATAGTCATCCATTTTCTTCTTTCAGAGTTGAGAGGGGAAGTCGTTGGTGGAGCGGAGGGGCATCCGCAGCTTGATATACAGAGCGCTCCATGCGGTAGCTTTTAGTGACACTCAGTATGACATGCCGCTATTGGGAACTAAACCGCAACAGGTAAATTGATAACCCACTGTTGGCGAACAGTCACAGTGCACTGGTTCGGTAGTCAATTGACACTAGGACGGACAAGGAAAAACAACCCGAGCTGCGTGCGCGGAAGGAGCCATCTCAACTCCACAAAAAGGTTTCTAAGTACCACGAAGAACCTCACATTTCAACAATCGCACCGCGTAATTGGTTTAGTGGTAAAATTCTCCGTTGCCATTCGAGCAGCGTCGGGGAGCCCAGGGTTCGATTCCCTGATTACGCATTCCAAAGCTGTAATAGCATCCTTACCATCTTTTTGTGGTGTTGTCCAATTTCTTTTTGCAATGGAGTTTGTCCATGTCGTAGGGCAATGGCCCAGATCGTTGCGACCAACTTGGTGGAAAGTCTCGGCAGTTCATGGAACCTACAGTAATTGAGGTGGAGCAGGAATGCAATATGCAACGCATTTACTCTATATTCATTAACAGCTTGGCAGGTATTGGTCTGGCTTCTGCAAGAGAGCCTCATTGTGAGTATCACTTTGGCAAGACGTCAATGGTGCATCAATCGCAGCGCCTGACATTAAATCATTGTATTTCTAGGAAAGCTTAAAAAAAGAAAAGACTATAGTGAAAGCAATATATAATCCATAAGTCACTCTACAGTGAAGTCTCAAGCTCAAGATCCTTCTTGATGGCGGGCAGAACTGTACCGTCGTTCCAGTTCCAGATCAAACCACTGTTGTGTCCAGCAAACACAGCACCGGTCCAGTAAGTGTTGCGATATCCCTCAAGCGCAATGAGATCACGGTAGAAGCCCTGGGCAATGTCGTGGCCAGTGACGTGGAGGTAGTAAGGAGCATGGTCCTCAAGCATAGGGAACGTGCACTTCTCGGCAGCATCAGCGGGGGCACCGCCAATACGAGCCAGAGTGGTGAGCTCCCTGCGCATCAGGGCCTTGGCATCCTCGAGGGTGTAGTCGGTGTTGGGGAAACCAGTGCCGATGAGGAAGTCGTCGGGTGAACCAGTTTGGAAGTAACCGTTGTTACCGGGGACGATGGGCTCATTGGCCGGGGTGAGAGCGCCGACGTTCTGGAGACCGTTCTCAAGACCGGGAATGTGAGCGACACCGGCGACGTAGCCGAAAGCAGCGAACTTGGTGATGAGCTTCCTCTCCTTCTCGCAGAGATCGAACATCTTGGTGTTGGCGCGTGTCTGAGGCATGGCGACGACGAGCTTGCGGGCCCGAAGGGTGATGGTCCTGCCGTTCTGCTTGAAGACGACAACGACGCCCTTACCGGCAACGTTTCGTCGAACGCTCACAACCTCGGAGTTGAGGTAGATGCTGTTGCCGAGCACCTTGGAAGCAGCTTCGTAAATGCTTCGGGTATCACCAGAGGCAGCAACGAGGAACTCGCTGGAAACACTCTGGAGAAGGCCAGGGCCGAACTTCTTGATACCGTAGATGGTGGGGATGGCGGTGATGTTGCCGGGGTACCAGTTCAGCTGGCTGATGAGGGGAAGGATGGCGCTGAAGTTGTATTTGGCAGCGAACTCTCCGAAAGGTAGAAGAAGCTCCTGGGGAACAGGGTTGGGCATCAAATAACCTTGGTCGATCCAGGGATACTTGGGGAGGACGTTCTGAGCATAAGCTTGCATAGCAGCGGCCATGGCCTCCTTGGTAGCAGCAGCCTGAGCCTGAGACTGAGCAGGAATGGGAATGCCCAAGGTGAAGTCATACTGCTTGTTTGTGCTGGTTGTAGCAGAGAAGGGGTTGTTCTTTGCAAGAGCAACGCCAAGACGACCAATGTACTTCTGCACAGTTTTGGTGTTCTCAAAGAGCGTGACACCGATGTTGGTAGGTCGCTTTGTCACAGGGTTGACGTATGTCTGAGCATGACCACCAATCTGGTTTTCCTTCTCAATAACAGCAACCCTCAAGCCATCATCCTTGAGATTGACAGCAGCATGGATACCAGAAGATCCACCGCCGATGATGGCAACATCAACGTCGTACTTTGGTGCAGAGCCAGCAGGGACTACAATGGCGGTGGCACATGAGGCCAAAGCGAGGGCAGAGGTGTAGAACTTCATTGTGAAAAAGAGGGACTGGGAAAAAAAGAGAGCGGCGCGTGGGTGAGGGAGGAGTGAGATGGTGATGGTAGGGCAGCTCGGGGTTTTATCGACCGGTGAGAATAAAGGTGTTACACAGCATAAGCCATGGCGCATCTGAATAAGCTTTCTTGCTTAGGCTGCCGAGGGTTCCGTGCAAAGATTCCTCATCTTAAGATGCTCGATTTGGTGTTAATTTTGCGGGCGAGTTTTGGACCCATGTCGTCGGCAGTTAGATCGTCAGCGCTCGATTATTGTTGCTAGTTTGGCACTAGGTCCCAGAGAAGATGACAGTCAATCAAAGTACGCTGGCTTGTCTACGGCGAATTACGGGAAGAGAAACTATTTACTTAGTGATTCCAGCGGCAAAATACTTTCTACTGGATTATTGTGAACCATCTCAACATATTTTGCAGTTGTATCACCCGAATAACCTTGACTTCTATCGTTCTCGGCACATGGCGTTGACGTATGTTGGTAATCGAACAAGGTTTAATTACGATCAAGCAATGCCACCTAAAAGCACCACCCTCCAAAGTCTATTTAGGCCCCCAAGCCATCATCCCGCCGGGTTCCGAGCTTCTGGTTCCCTTTTGACCCCAGATTCGGTATCCTGCATCGGCCTTGTTCCACCAATGTCGTATCAAAGTGGCGCTGGTGAACCGCCTAGCCGGGCGCAAAGTTCAGATTGCTAACGGCTTCATCTCATGGCACCAGTCCATCTCAAACCTTCCCCTTTATATACTTAGATGTCGGAGTGCCGAATCGGAATGTCGACTAGTTGTTTAACCTTCCGTATCAGTAAATGAGTACAACCCGACACCGATGGCACGATGATTCAGCACATATTTGTTCTCCATATAGAACTAGTTTTTGGACAGGTACACCATACAGCCTAAATACCCAATTCCCATAAAGAAGTGTAAGATACCCGGGAGCGACCTGTTTCCGTCTCCAACTGCAAGAACAGTAAGAAGATCGCCGAATTTCATGAAGCTCATGACAGCCAGGATGGTAGCGATCGCGGTATGGTTGTCGTGGAATTGATGTGCTAGGATAAAAATGCCGAATGAGATATCTCTAGCCGCTAGCATATATATCGGCGCGAAGCTGGCGGGATCGTCAGAGGATCTCTTCTCTGAAATGCCCTTGAGTTGGTACTGGTTTCGTGGGTTGCAGAGGGCGAGGACTCCACCAGCGAGGCTAGTGAGGCCCATGGCGAAAATACAGAACTCGACGAATAAAGTGAAGAAAGACATGGCTTGTAAATCGATTCGATTTGAATGATGTTCTCTTTTGGTATCTGTCTGCTGTGGCAGGGAATGAGTTGTCTTGGACGTGTTTATGAATTCTTGCTTTGGAGGATTCGTTCCGTTTCATCCGCTAAGTGGAGTAATAAGCCCCAGGGCTGAGTTCGAAAGCTCACTCCGCCACAATTTGGAAGCAAAACAGCCTTGAGAACCCTGATTGAGATTGATTTAGGGCGGATCGCAAACCAATTGAATTGAATTGTTTTATCTTTAATGCTACCTTTTTCCGACCGAACGGCCTTCTAGATGGATACGCAGTTTTCCAGCAAGTTTTCGGCCGACCTCTCCATTGATCCTTGCAACTTACAGGGCTGACTGCCTAGCCCAAGGGTCCACAATGCACAGCCCAGTGACCTGTGCCCACTAACTACCCTACGCCCAATGAATTGCTATGACATCCAATCAGATGATCTGACGAAACACGCCCTTTCTGTCAGTCTGGGCTGGCTTGGCACAAGATAAGTTTGCTTGCCAGAGGAGCTTATCCTCCTTGATCCGTGTTTGATGTGATCTGAGCTGACCACGAAGTCAAGTAACAAGAGCGCAGGGAATGTATAGCATATAGTTTCACAGAATAACATCAGATCACAAAGCAAGAGATAGGTAGAATTTGAATGTCTAGAAGGACGAAGTTGGTAGCTAGGATAACCTATCGTAAAGTCCCTTACACTGTGTTTTGCTCCCAATATCTACCCCTGGAACTGGAACAGGTGCTCCAGATCATCTTCCTTGAGATTCTCTACCGCCATATTGGCGATGTTGTCCCACATCAAGAGCTTGGTTTCCACCGCAAGGAGCTCCTTCTTCTGTTTTTCGACTTGAGTCTGCAGGTTGTCCCGCTTCTCAATTGCTTCTCTGGCATCCTTGATCATTGCAAGTCTCACGACGCCCTTCGTCGCATTCGCTTTCCTGACCATGGCGCTCGAAAGCGTCTGCTGTGCACCGGTCATAGCCTTTGTGGCATCCATGTAGGTCTCTAGCTTCTCGCGCGCGCTTTTTCAGCGTCCTGGTACAGCTCCTCTGCTTTGTTGAGAGCGTCACGGGACTTCTGAAAGATCTGTTCGACGTCGTCGAGTTTCATTTCGGTGAATTTCTTGACGTGCTCGCTCTTGCGGCGTTTTGCGTCGCTTGTTGCTGAGCTGGGCGCAAGACTGCGTTTTGGGGAGTTGCGCTTCGATCGAGAGGTCGACTTTTCCGACATGACTGAAGACATGATGGGCTGCTTGAGCGTATTGACACTGTTGCTTGGAAGTGTAGATTTTGATGTATGGGCTGAAGCCTCAGCCTTCGGGACTTGATACCGGGACTGGAGTTCTGTTAGTTGAGAAAAGACGAATGAGTGATTTGGCTGGGGACATACCGTCTGCCGGGGTTCAAAGTGAGCTGTAAAAGTTGAAAGGGGACCGTCGACGGGACAAGCGGCGACCAAGGAGAGAAGGATGCGATGCCAATGCACTAAAGCCTGTGCCATCGAGAGAAGACATGGAAGAGTGCACGCCTGGAGTGCAGAAGAAATCAGAAGGTGGATTGGATTCGTGAAAACAGCCGTGATTCACAAAACCTAGGGGGCGAACCGCCTTGTAACCAGAGGAAGCGCTATTGTTTTCGGATGAAAACTCAGTCTCAAGACCAAGATATTGGGACGTTGTTATTCGTTTGTGATACTAACCACGGCATACCTAGGATGATAATCTGATACCAAAATGCTCTTTTATCTCATACCACTCCCAATACTGCTTTAGCTACATTAAGAACTTACTTAAGGGATTTGCTGTCACCGATTGAACCAGACGCTACCATTCGCCAATGGGAGCTGACTACTTTCAAGTAGTTCCGAGCACCACTAGGCTTTTGCTCATATCATTTTATTGCTAAACTCTAGAGTAATTTCTGCTGGTCAGCTAATGATAGTGTAGTGATCTCGAACGTGAGGTTGTAGCTTCCATTGGCCTGGATTTCAAGACTGTTTTATATCACTGTCAGTCACGAAACGCCTTCTCTCCCGGGGAGTGACTTGCATACCATCCTGTTCCAGTTCTTTTATGCTCAAGCTTGAAGCAGGCTGTCGCATTTCTTGTCACAGCGCCGGGAGCTTGCGATTCGAGGGAGGCAATCCTTTAAGAGCTTCGGTGTCCATACGGTTCAAATGGGAACGATGCTGAGACGGCTGCCATCGCAAGGAACAGCGCAGCACAGACATACAGAGGAGCAGGTGTATCGGTGTTAGCTTCAGTCGCGACAACAGCCGATACAATTCCCATCACTCGGTTGCACGCGACAGCAATAGCACTTCCAGTAGCACGATGAGCACTTGGCAGAACCTCAGGGGTGTAGGCATAAAGAGTGCCGTAGTAGATGTTGATGCAGAAAGCGATCAGACAAGTGAAGGTAAGGTCTTGCACAGAAGTCTTCACAGAAGTGTAGGCGAAGAAGAAAGCCATGCTGATCAGAGCGCCGATGACCATGGTGTACTTGCGGCCAAGCTTGGTGTTGCACATGAAGCCAGCGACAACGGGACCTGGAATACCGCTGATGTTGGTCAGAGCGTAGTTGCGCCAGATTTCGAATTGTGAACGGTTGAAGACTGCGCCTCTACTTGCCAGATACGACCTAGGATGATATCAACACCTGCGTAACGGTATTTGGGGAAGGTTCCATGTCTCAAGTGCATGAATAAAGATGGCAACTCACGGAAGAAAGACGTAGAACAGAGGGTACGCAAGACCGATCAGAGTCCAGGACAGAAAGATGCTGGCGGTCGAGATGGTCATCTTCTTGGTGCTGAACAGGCCTCGAATATGGATCATTGTCTCGCTTATCGAGAATCGGTTCTTGCTGTGAGCTGAGGTGATATTTCCGCAAGCAACGAGATCCTGCAAAGTGAGAGAGCAAGTACGATTGTACTTGGTCGCCAGGTATTGGAATGTCTCAATCACTTCCTCATCTTTTCCAACACCGAGGAGGTACTTGGGCGTCTCGCGAAGTCTAATAACGGTGACTCGAAGAAGCGATAGGAAGAAGACGAGGGCGCCGCCTGTGAACATGACGTATCGCCAACCCATGTTATTCCCCCGCGTACAAGTCTCGACATCGACGCAGTTCCAACGCTCAGGGACCATGAACCCCCAAGCAATGAAACCAGCGATTGCTTGGCCGAAACCCCACCAACACGCCATAAGGGTTAAAAGCCACTGTTTGTTACTTGGAAGATACTCGAGAAATACGGCTGTATCCATGACAAGGTTGCCGCCAGCGCCAAAACTAACCAGTGCAATAAAAAGTCCAAGGGACGGCCAATTAGGCATACCACCAGAGACGATGCAGCTGACCGAGCAGAGGAAGAGGGTGATGTTGAAGGCGTATTTTCTCCCTATGATGTCGGCGCTGAAACCCCAGAAGAGAGCGCCTGTCAACATGCCGACGTATGCTGCTATGGTCATGCCGTTGGCGTAGCCCTTTTCTCCGAACTCACGGAACGATTGTGTCGCAATGATGGACTGGAAGAGAAGGATCATTGAATCAACAGCATAGCTTCACAAAAAAAAGGTCAGCAGTCAGCGATTTGGAGACGTTCTCAACGAGGTCTTACCCAAAGCCGTTCAAGAAGAATAACTTGAGGTGATACGGCGTCCAACCAATTTCGTCAATAGCCTGGTCCGAGTCAGCTTATAATCGTTTGCGGGAATTTGGTGATGTCTCTCACATCGTTGACGAGTCTCATCTTCTGATTGAATGCAGGGTCCAGATCTTGCAGGTCAAGAAGATCCTGTTGAGTGCCAACCTTGACATCGACAGTGCCATAGTTGGGTCCATTCTGCTCCTCCACGTCCTGGTTCTTTTTCACAGAAGACATGGTTTCGAGCTTAGCTGAAAGGTTTGAATAATTAAGAAGAGACATTAAAAAGGCAAGAGGATCGTGAGAAAAGAAAGTCGCGTGGGCTTTATCTCACAGACCCGATGATCCTGGACGAATAGAGCATGGTCAGCGTCGATTTGGAGGTAACCTTCCGAAAACCTGCTAATTCCTGCCTCTAGCTGCATTGAGATCGTACCAAGACATGATGATATCCAATGGCAGGCGAAAGATTAATCACGCGCCAAGAATGCCAATGTTTGTGTGGCCATCGCATTTTCGCGAATCGTTACACGGAGGAAATGCCCATCGTTGATACTTTCGGGGAGCACGTGGGCGTTGGATACTTTCGGCGAATTGAGTTCACAACTTGACAGCTTTAACACTTGGTGGAAAATGAGGTATCATAATTTGGGTTGTCTCCGATAGCTGATTGTCTGCGGGGGCTCCGTAGGCTCAAATGGCAACCCCAGGGTTCAAAGAGGGGTTACAACAGGATCGGCATCTCCTCATCTCCTACAACTGGGGTTTCATCAATTGAACTTTTACATGTAACATTTTAATCTATCACCAGATAAGACCTCTCATCTGTTACACTCAGCCAGGCATTATGCTCCTCTTCCACGGCATTCCCAGGTGCTAGATATGCGAGCTCTAACAATGCACTACCACCGCTTATTCGCATTCAGTCAAGTATATAAAGCACCGGTATTCTGAGTGTATGGTGTTCCAATTAACGATATTCGTTCTATGTAATGAAATACAGAATTTAGACGCTAAAAAACAAGACCAGTCTATCCGTCGCATGCTTTTGCCCTCACTTCCTGTGTCGGTACTCCTCGGGGCTCTCGTACGAGGACAACTCCCTGTCCTCGATATCTGCCGGTTTGTGCTCCTTTTGCAAATGCTTGACATACCAAATCATAAAAATAAGCATAACCAGGGCCATCAAAACAGCATCAAAGATATATAAGTAAAACTCATGAGAGATAAGGTATCCCTTGTTTCCTTGGAGGTACTCCACCACTCTGAAGATACTTCGGACAAGAATAAGGAAACTCGTGGCATAAAGAACGTAAAGGTATCGCGCCCAGGGTACATCGCCTCGCAGTGACTCGGGTGTTGGGGACTTGAGTAGTCGAGTATGGAAGAGGATCGAGGTGACGACGAAGAAGCCAAAGACGACGATTTGGACAAACAGACCGGCGATAATAATCTTCTCGCCCAGGTTGTAGAGATCCAAGGTACCAGCTGACTGAATACCTCCGCCACCAGCCTGTAAACTGAATGCGATAACATCGCCGGTAACGAAGATGCGTGTCACCCACTTGACGGGTACAAGAGATAGGTGGGCGGCTCCGACGGTTCGGATCAGGCGACCGAGAATCATGTAGATCGAGGCGGCGAAGAGGGCGGGTGCGACGAGGATGGGAATGGCTTGTAGCACGAAACCACCGACGGAGAGCTTGTCAAAGTGACCCCATATTCTTCCAGCATATCCGATAGTCTCGACTGAAGAGAAGGTTAGCGATGTCGACAACACAATCTGAAGGAATGATGGACCTACAAAAACCGCCAACGACGAAAGGTGTAAAGTAATAAGCGCGAACTCGAATTAATCGCCAAGTATGTAGCACCGAGAAGACTGCGAAGACAACAGTGCTGACAACTGCCGCTGGAAGAGAAGGATCATAGCGATAAAGCTTAAAGTCAAAGCCTGCTGTTTCAGTGTCGGCCATGATGAAGAGAATGGAAAATGAACAACTCAGAGATTAAAGACCCGGTGGATGGAGATTCATGCCAGGAAGGGCGCTCTCTAGAACTATATACATGACAAAAGCTGGGGACACTAGGCTATGCCGAGCCGCAGTGGGCTTAACGGAATGCATGAGTAGGGAGGCGCGTAACGGGAGCGAAGCTTAACGAATTCGGAGAATAAACGAGGAGCGAATTCATCCCTGGTCGTCGTCTTTGGCAGGGCTGAGCCTCAACTCAGCGGATCTGCTTGTATCTTCAAAGACACCTGGATAAAAGGAAATAAATGTTAACTATCTCTTTGCTATGCACTGTTTCGGTGTCCAGGAACATTCACCAGTGTCGCATCATATCTTGCTTCTGAGATGGAGGAGGGGATTTATTTTTCGTATTACGAGTGTGTTCTAATGTCAAAGAGTCAGATCTCCTTTAAAACTCAGTTCATGCGATTCGTTCCTTGCCCTTCGGCCATGTCATGACAGAGGAGAAGCGGATTAAATGCGTTCGGTGCTCCCTGGCGCTAACTATTCCCGGCCAAGTCAGTGGAGTAGTCTCACCATCATCTCCAATCAGCAGAGTTTTCATGAGCGAGGAACCTCGTTCAAGATCTCGTTCTCGTTTAAGTCTCGTTTATACCTCGTTCAGCCCATTGATCTTCAATCTCGGCTCTGTACAGTAATCGTACAGTACCTTCGTTCCATCCGTCGCCAACAGATTTCCTTTTTCTCCTTCGTTTACCTACCTACACAAACGATATCCGAAATCTTAATCTGAGCTTGAAAATCTCGTTCAGCTCCCAGCCTTGCTTCGCTGATCTGTCATTGGTCGTCATGGACGCCGAGGTTCATGACGTCGTTACCGTGAGGAGCGGATCGAAGCCCCGAAGGCCACACAAGAAAGCAAAGACTGGCTGTCTGGACTGCAGAAGACGGCGTGTCAAGGTGCGCCCCTGCGTGGCTTGAATGTGGCGGTGCCAATGCTAATTCTGGAACTGATTGATACTGCAGTGCACCGAGGAGCGGCCTGAATGCCGTGCTTGTCATCGTCGTGGAGTTGAATGTGAATACCCTTCATTCCAAGGAGTAGTATTCCCTTCACCGTCTACACAGCATGGCGACGAAACATCTCCCGAGTCAACTTCGTCACAGCCGCCGAAGCAGACCCAGACCCAGACGATTGCACCTGTTCCAGGTCTGGTCTCAAATGCATATCAGTCAGTTCTTGGGGTACAGCAACACGATAGACCAACCGTGATCTTTGGAATGGAGGATATGGCTCTGCTTCACCATTGGACAGTCTCGACAAGTCTCGACGTTTACAAGAACTCTGCCATGTCGGCTATCTGCCAGGTCATATTCCCCAAGATCGCATTTGAGCATCCGTTCGTGATGCAGGCTCTCCTGGGCCTGACTGCTCTCCACATCGCGTACCTTGAGCCCCAGCAGAGGCTGAGATATACTGCAGAAGCAGCGCGTTACCATAGCAAAGGTCTGCAGGGTTTCAACGAAGCCATATCGCAGTCGAATGAGGAGACGGCTGAGGGGTTGTTTGTTTGGTCGTCGCTCAACCTTCTGTACGTGTTTGCGGCATCAGGTCGACTGGGAGAGGGGTTCTGGGACGAGTCTAGCTGGGGTGGTCGCAAAGATCGTATCTTGGGGGCGGGATGGATCCCCATGCTCCGAGGTATTCAGACAGTCATGATGCCTTATTTCGAAGTCCTATCGGCGGGTCAGTTAAGAGAGGCCATGAATATTGGCAATTGGGACGACGTCGATCCCAACTTGGTCGAGAATATTGACGACAAGCGATTCTGTCGCTTGAGGGAAATCTGGGAGCATAATCCAGATGCGTCAACTTATGAAGACATTCTGTACGTTCTCAGGAGGATCAGGATGTTCATGGCGCAGTTTTCAAACATGGATGTTGAGCCCCCTGGGTGTTCTGTAACCAATAGGGCCTGGCAGGGGGCTTTCTTGTTTGTACCTTTTGCATCAGAGCGGTACTTTTCTCTGTTGCATCAGAGACAACCGCCAGCACTCATTTTATATGCTTTCTACGGTGCCTTGCTGCACTCTCTCAACGATTCTTGGTTTATGGAAGGTTGGGGATACGATATTGTAGGGGTAGTGAATGATTTGCTTGGCTCTTACTGGGAACATTGGATATCATGGCCACTGGCGGTGGTTGGTTTAAGAGCAAGAGATATGGGAGGATCGCCGATGTCAGTCTTAACCAAGTAATGATTTGATGATATATAACTAAGCCACAAGTATTCTAGTCTGATTCCCCGTCCAAGTTTATCTCGCTGTCCTTCATGATGCACACCAAAACACTTTGTTTCCCTCTCAAGAGTGTTTCTTATCGACATAAATGTCCTTCCTGCTCCAAATCCAAATGATCCAAATTCTCGCCATGCCTAAACCTCGGTAAATGCATGCATGCTGTAGCTCTTACCAGCACCCCTTCCATTCAAGATTTCAGTAATTTCAGATGGATGGAAATAGTTGAACAAGATCATGACAAAGAACATGAGACAGGCATCGAAGATGTACAGGTAGGCCTCATGTTTGAGCAGGTAGCCGTCGAAGCCCTGCAGATACTCGACGGCCCTGAAGATAGATCGCACCATGATAAGGAAACTTCCAATGTACAGAGAAAGTATGTGTTTCTGCCATGGAAGACCGCTTGAGGAGCGGGCAGTCGGGTTGGCGCTGATTGCACGATGAAAGGCGATCGCAATCACGATGAAAACGCCGAAGAAGAGGAGTTGGACGAAGAGACCGCCGATGATGATTTTGGATCCAGCTCTGAGAGCGTCGATTGTACCAGACGACTGATAACCACCGCCTTGATCGACTAGTTAGTATGTGAATAGCAGGACAACACGGATCAAATGACTTACCTCCTGCCTGCAGGATAAATGATAGGACATCTCCAGTAACAAAGATCTTGGTCATCCACTTCTTGGAGATCAAAACACGACCTTCGCCATCTATCATCAGAACAATTCTACCAAGCTCCATATAGATCGTTGCAGCATAAAGCGCAGGGGCTACGAGAAGTAGAATGCTTTGTATGATATAAGGGCCGAGGGTCCAATTGGGGCTCTCGTTACCAGACTTTGCTCTCGCGGCGTATCCAATAACTTGAACTAGAAGAAGCATCACATGTTAGACTCAGCAGTGCGGTTGAGGAGGTAGGTAAACTTACAAAGACCACCGAGGGTCAGTGGAATGACGAACCAAGATCGTCCTCGGAAAAGTTGCCATGAATGGAGGAGAGTTGTGGCTAGAAACAGGATGGTGAAAATAACAGCACCGGCCACTGTTGGGTCATAATGATAGAGTTTGAAGTTCTCCGCTCCATCTTCAGAACGTGTGAACATGTTCATTTTCAAAGACTCGACTTCGGATTACAAAGATAGAGAAGTAATGATTGAGATTGTTGAAATGCGCAAAAGAACGACGTCCAAGAAAAGGAAAGGAAAGGTGATATGAATGAAGGAAACTAGTAAAGTGAAGCCAATGAATGATAATCTGAATTGAGGTTATGATCTAGGAAAATGAAAGTCTTTATACCGAGCTTGACACTAAAACTGTCAGAGAATTTAAGGGAGAGAAGAACACAGCCATGCGGCCAAGCCGGAGGACAAATTAAGGGTATGCATTCACTGATCACCCAGCAGATAATGAACGAGTCTGCCTTACCGGGATTATTATTATTAGACCTCAGAATGTTCTAAACGAGTAAACGAAGAGTTCCTCAGTAGACGCTTGGCCAAACGGTCGATTGATCCTGAATCATTAGTTCGGCGGTCGGCGGGACTTGGATGTTGTGTTTTGACGCGGTCTGTGCCATGCTCGTTTAACCATCGTTTAACTTCGCTCTCATAACGATAGCCGGTTTAGAAAAAGTGGAGGGCCCTTGGGGAGCAATAAAACATCAGGTCTAAGCTTAGGATGATAAAATAAACTCTACAAAAGGTATCCTAAACGTATCCTAAATTTATACCAAGTTACCTATGTCTTTTTGTCACTTAAGATCAAAGCCCCGAATTTTCTTTCCTCCCCTAGAAAGGAACCTCCCCCCTAAATATCTCGCAAGCCACTTGAGGACTTTTGCTGCCACTTAGCATGGTCGGGATATGGGGTTATGGGATGAGCTTTCGGGTCCCTTGACTCGATCTTGATAACAAACCCCTGGAGTCCACTCCGTTATATAGCCACACGCTGCAATGCAACAAGACTTCAAGAATTTAGTGCCGACAAAGCTAGCAGCTTCTCGTTCATCAACGATGGAAAACACGAGGTTTCTTAACAGTCCTGCATCCTCTGTGCATACAGAGGAGGCCTCTCCGATTGACAGGTCGCAGATTTCAAGGAGACCAACAAGGGTCTCGCATACAAAGTCACGCAAAGGTTGCCAGCAATGCAAGAGGAGAAAGGTCAAAGTCAGTATTTGACTTGACAATCAACATCACCATACCTATTCTGACATGGTAGTAGTGCGATGAGCAGCGGCCTGCGTGCTTCAATTGCAGTAGATTGCAAGAAGTATGCAAGTATTTACCACCTCCGCCGAAGAAGACGTATGTCAGGAGATCAGGGTCTCCTAAACCAGCGATAAGCATCACTGGTGGTATCAACCTCAGAGATCTTGAATTATTTCACACATACACCACATCAACCTACTCAACTCTGTCAATATTTCCGGCGTTGCAGGACTTTTGGAGGATAACTGTTCCGCGGTTAGCGATACATAACAGCTACTTGATGGGCGAGATACTTGCGCTGGCAGCACTGCACCTTGCTTATCACAGGCCTGACCAGCGGCACGAACATCTTGCAACAGCCCTGACACTGCATCAGGAATCTTCGCAGCAAGCAATGGGACTTCTGAAAGAGTTACGTCCTGAGACTGCCGATGGGCTGTTCATATTTTCTTCCCTCACTATTGTTACGAGTAATATCTCCAATGGCATTCGGCCCAACTTTGTATACTAATGGTGAACAGCAATGGCTACGCCAAAACGGTCGCATCAAGATGGGATACCAGCAGGCGAGGGCGACTTTGAAGATTGGATATATCTCATACAAGGTACAGCTAAGCTCCAAATGACCTTCGAACAAGAGTGTTCTGAGAGCTGTTTGTCAGCATTGTTCGCATTCAGCCGTCAAAGATGGGCGTTACACAGTGTCTTTCATCCCTCCTACGACCGAAGGGATGAATTACTATGCCATCTACAAGAGAGGATACGAAGCTGTGTTCCAGAAAGCGAAAAATTGAGTGTTTTGACCGAGAGGATTGACAGCTTGCGGTCTGCAGCATGTTACACTCCGAACTGGGAGAGTACTGACTTGTTCTTTTGGCTATACGCGGGTATCGATGGTTTTTTACCTCTTGTCAAAGCACGGGACCAGGAGGCTTGGGCGGTGCTAGCTCACTTTTGTCTTATGGTCAAGAGGGCGGAGACACAGTGGTGGTTGAAAGGGTGGGCGGATTGTATGATGAGAAAGATTCACATGCACCTTGATGAAGAGCATAAATCTTGGGTTCTGAGGCTTTCAGAGGAGATGGGATGGATCCCGCCAGCAACTCAATGATGAAGATGACTTTCAATAATAATATTGCAACCCTCCAGATGTCCTACAGACTTTGGGTTTTTGTGGTGGTCTTCCATGGCCTGCAGGCTTTGCCTCCTGATCAAGATTTCTGCTTCATAGCATAGATCTTGAATGATCCTCCAACTTCTATGTCAGCGTTGTAACATATTGATTCTTAGACCTTACATACCGGCCCATTCATTGAGATCTTGTCCCTCGAGATCATCAGCCATGTTCTCTGGGGCAGAGCAGCATCCGCCTGCTGCAGCATCAGATGACGCATCAAGGTATACATTCAGGTCACTCTTCGCATCAGTGATGAGAATATCTACAGGCTCATCAGATCAGCTAACACTCCTTAGACGCGCAGAAATACTGACCAGTGAAGCCTGCAAGTTTCAGGTACCCTTCATACTCCTCGACTTGGCTTGCTCCAGCAATACATCCGACGTAAAGTGCCATGCTGTTTCTGATACCATCGGAAAGTGGCTTCTTCGCCAAGATATCGGATATAGCGACTCGTCCTCCAGGCTTCAGCAGACGGTGCATTTCATTAAATGCTTTTTGTTTCTCATCATGAGGTATCAGATTGACCACACAGTTGGATATGATGCAATCGGCAATATTGTCTTCCAGAGCTATGTCGGTGATGCGAGACTCAATAAATTCAACGTTTTCCATAGATCGATCTGCCTTGAGCTTCCTGGCTTTGGCGAGCATGTTCTACTCCAAGTCAAAAATGATGCTTGACAAATCGTGCTACTCACCTCGTTCATATCAACACCGATAGCCTTGCCAGTTATCCCGACTTTGCTGGAGGAGAGGAAGATATCTAGTCCAGCACCGCTTCCCAGGTCGATAACAGTCTCGCCCTAGAAACGTTATTTCTGTTTTTTGCGATACGGTAAACACGGGACCTACTTCCTTCAGTGAAGCAATCGCCAAAGGCGTGCCGCAGCTCAGTCCCAGGTTAGCCTCTTTGGGGATGGAGTCGAGGTCCTCGTTCGAATAGCCAAAGGCTTTCGCAACATTAGTGCTGTATGCTGCATTGGACCCCTTCGCTGCACTTCCGTATCGCTCGCCAACTTTGGTATGAATATCTTGACTATTCATGGTAGCCAGTCTTTTGGTGAAGGGAGATCCTAGATATTGAGGAAGCGAGGCTTGGGGAACTAGGGAAATATTTCAGTATGAGAAGAGAAGACCAAGCCTGCATTTTTAAAGTACCTAGGTCAGCACACTCCCAGAATCCAGCTGAAAGGTCGGCATGCACAGGAAGTTTGATGATTCAGCAGAATTGAACCAATTAGGGATACCAAAGACATAAAGAATCATGCCAGAAGAGGAAATTCCTCGATATGTCACGGTTTTTAACCACCTGGGGCAATAAAACGATTTGTCACTACCATGACCCGCCCGCCACCTCTGCGATCATTCAAATTCATTCCATAATACACTCACTGGTCTGTATCATGAAATCCACAGACAGAACCCCAAACGTGACAAAATGGACGCTGAACCCCAACCCCACTCGGGTGCGCGACAATCAACGTCGTCATCGTGCACGTGTCAAAGCCCGAACTGAGTCTCTTGAGGCTCAGTTGAACGCGACGCAGCAAGAGTTGCAAGCCGCACAGGCGCGCATCCATGAGCTTGAATCTTTTATTACTGTGAACCGGCCCTTGTTCTTCTCTGAGCAAGGCGAGCTTCCAGTTGGGCTGGGGTCATCCAATAGTGGCTGTGGTGAACCGACGTTCACAACCCTCGATGAGCGTTTCAGGCAACAGGATCCGGATAGAAATGCTGTAGCAACATTTCTTGAGGTAGCACCAACTGATGAGATCGCGTCTGCTATGTTTTCTACGGTTCAGCATTACGATAAGGACGATAAACTACCCCCAGTCGCGGCTGGCGAATCGACAACCCTCTGTCGCGTGGCGTATGAAATCATCGAACAGCATAACATGACTGGCGTCGAGCCATGTGAGATAGAGCATTGCCTCCAACCAGGCTTCAGGCGTCCGACAAGAGAGGGGGAGGAATGTAGGGTCGAGACCACGATTCTGTACGCGTTGATTGATCGCATCAGCCCTGTCTGAGCATTGTCTGGGGTAGGGGAGTAAGACGGGTACTTGAGTCAAAATTTGCGACTCTCCCCGCACCAATAGCTATTCCTCCGGATTCGGAGATCATCCCCGAATAGCTCAGCTGGAAGAGCGTTCGGCTGTAATTGTTAATCTGACACCGAAAGGTCACTTGTTCGATCCAGGTTTCGGGGATTCATTTTTGCATTTTCAGCGAAAGAAATGCTTTGTTAATCATGGTTTGCTGTTTGACTTGACTTTTTGCGTTGTCAGGGTGAGCAAGGTGCAAGCATATGTGTATGTTGCGGGTAATCAGAGGTGTTTGAGTGGTCTGTTATATCAGTAACATGAGTACATGTATTACCCGCACCAAGCAGTTAAACCGCTAATGGTGGTTGCATGGTCATGGTCGAGTTAACCAGCTTTGTTTGCGATGAGGCACCTGGACCCACACCACCGAACTTCAGGGTAAGCTCAACTGGAGCCTAAATCGACAACCATGGATCGCGATGTTGTGCTAGATGATGGTTTAATTACGTTGAGACAACTGCAGCATTATTTAACCCACTTTCTCATTGATAATAATGTCATGGAAAGTCCAAGCGGAAATTCTTGCCCGTTTAATTGTCGGTTCTAAGAGGCATCAAACTTACCTCAGTTGGGATCGATACCTAGTGGTGTCAGTGGCAATTCAAGGAAGATTAGGTCCGTCCCATTGACCCGGGTCCTGTAATCGAGAAGAGACCATCCAAAACTTAGTGTGACTTATCTTTCCAACTCGTGTTTAGTATCATATTCGTCATGATGTTTTCGCCTGAACCTTCGCCTGGACCTTCCTTCCTATTATCGCAACACCTGGGACTTATCCGATAAGAGATAAAGACCTGATAAAAAAGCGGACCAACCCCGCGTCGAAGTCGGATAACCAAGTCTCGGCCAAGCACCGATT
This sequence comes from Fusarium verticillioides 7600, assembly GCF_000149555.1. NCBI lineage: Eukaryota > Fungi > Ascomycota > Sordariomycetes > Hypocreales > Nectriaceae > Fusarium > Fusarium verticillioides. The sequence goes on along the minus strand of NC_031678.1, from coordinate 3,383,176 downwards.
GGCTCAAGATACAAACCTTGATTGTCTTCGCTTGGACCTTCACAGTCGCGTTCTCAGACGGAGGGAAATGACCTACCCCGTGGGGAAGCCGCGATAGCGGCAGGAGGGGACTGTCAGTCCTGGGATCGGCATATATAAGTCAGTCACTCGTCGCCATCAAGACCGATTTTCTTCCTTCCCTCCAGCAATTCAACTCAGTAACAATGGCCGACAACAAGACCATGGTTTCTCCCTCTGGCAGGGCTCCATCGCCTCAGCCTTCGGTGCGAGCTGCTGATATGAACACAACAAGAGATGTCCCAAGGTGGAAATATATATGGCACCACAGTTTGACCCAGATGATTCTTCTGAGCATTCAGGCTTTCTGTGGTCCTGCCATGTCTGATGCCATTGCTGGTTAGTCACTGCAGTCGAAGCTTCAACGTACCGTTACTGAATTCTTGCAGGCCTCGGTGGCGGTGGTCTCGCAACTCCTCAGGTCTCCAACATCTCGACAGCCCTGCGATATGCTGCCCTTGCCTTTAGTATGTATTCACCAGATGTTATCGGTACGGCACTAATACAAATGTCCAGCCTGCTTCATGGGAGGTCCCATCGTGAACAAAATCGGAGTCAAATGGGCTTTGGTGATTGGCTCTATGTCCTTCCCCATCCAGGGCTCTGCATACTACTGCAACAGCAAGTTCGGTAATCAATGGGTCAGTAATCCGCCGTGCGCGACTCTCCAGATAGCTGACAGTTCATAGTATCTCATCCTTAGTGGCGCCATCGGTGGCATCGGTACGGGCTGTTGGTATGTCGCCGAAGCTGGTGCTATCATGACTCTTGCTCCTTCAGGAGCGCGTGGTAAATACTTGGCACTCTGGATTGTGTCGCGAAACCTTGGTCAGCTGGTTGGTGGTGCGATTAAGTAAGTATGCTCGGTATCTGGTCATGAAGTTTGCTCACATTTCATCCTTAGTCTGTCGAAGAACCATGAGAAAGGTGTTAGTGGTGGAGTCACTCCCGACACTTACATTGCCTTTCTCATCATTGAGTGCCTAGCGTGAGTAGAATTGCGTACAGTCATCGTCAACAAGTTTCTAACTTGGTCATGTAGCCTGCCGTTTGCCTTCATGATAACCCCCTTTGAGCATGTCATTCGATCGGATGGTACCAAGATCGTTACTACCGAGACCCTCTCTACCAAGCTTGAGGTTAAGCGCATCGCAAAGACCATGACCTCGCGACTTATAATTCTGTCGTCGATCTGGGCGGTCTGGTCTTTCTTCTATAGGTGCGATTTCCTTAATATGAAAAGAGAACTAGGATCTAACGCTTATGTAGCGGCTCCTGGTCAACCTATCTCGGGATCCACTTTACCGTTCGTGCCCGCGCACTTTCATCGCTCATCTCGCCATTCTTCTGCATGTAAGTTTCTCGTGAGAGTAAATCTGGCAGTACTGATGTGGACACAGCGTTGGCTGCTTTGGTCTCGGCTTCATTCTAGATGCTCAGAAACTGGCACAACGTCGTCGCGCCCAGATCGGCCTTTATACTGTTGTCATTCTCAACGTTGGAGTCTACATCTGGTCCATCATCATGCAAGCTCGATTTGATCGCAACGACCCGGGAGCTATCGACTGGGACGACAGCCTCTTTGCTACCTCCTTCTTGCCATATTTCTTTGTGCAGACTACTGGACCACTGTCCCAATCGTACATGTACTGGCTTCTGTCATCGTTCGCGACCGATGCGCAAGGTGAGATATAGACAGCATGTACTCTAAGACATATAACACTGACGCCTTGTTCAGAGAACGTCCGGAATGGAGCTGCGTTCCGATGTCTTGAGGCCATTGGCCAGGCTATCGCATATGGCATGAACACTCAGACGAAGAGCGATCCGCTCGTTGGATTGTAAATATTTGACCTTCCACATACAATTTGAAGGAGCGCTAACATAGTTCAGCTGTGTGACCTTTGGCCTGTTAGGTGCCTCGCTTCTGCCCATGATCATGCTGGTCAACACTACACCCGATAGGATCCCCGCGGACGAAATTGCGGAGCAACAGGCGGCACTGGGAGAGAAGTTCGCAGACATCGAAGGCCAGGCCGTGATCATCGACGGAAGCTCCACCAAGAAATAACGAGGAAGGTTAAAATCTTGTTATCAGTACTTGGGGAGCAAGAAAGCATCAGTGTGCTACACTAAACTGGTCTAAAGTTCTACTAAGATATATTAAATTTGCCTCAGCCTTTTCATCTTTAGGGAAAGAGTCCTCAGTTTTATTGTCTCCTCTTGCGAGTCCATAGAGGGGATTACGGAACAATGGTTTGAGTATCATGTATGTATTTTGAGTAATATGTACTTTCAATAAAGCCAGCAAGTCTTCTTGAGCCTTTTCAGGTAGCAATCTGCCTTTTCCCATCATGGCCATCCATCTTGATAAATATGTAACGCTACATCAACTTGGCTGGCCATTTACAGACCAGTCAGACCAGCAACGATACCAGCCCAAGTCTCACGGACAGTAGCCTGGATCTGGCTGGCGGGCAAGCTGAAGCCATAGGTACCGCGGTCACGGAGCTCGATGGTGTAGGAGTACTTAGCCTTAGCAACACCCTGGATGTAGTCGAGACTGTCGCCAGTGGTGGCATACAGAGCGCGGCAAGAGTTACCAGCAGTGTAAGTCTGTCCAGAGTTGCTGCGGATGGCGTTGGTGATGCGGGTACCGACGGTCTTGAGGGCGGCCTCCTCAGGGGCGACGAAGCTGCAGTCGTAGCCGTAGGCTGGAGACATCATTAGCATTGATCAAGAGAACTTAGGGAATTGCGGGAGAACTTACGCCAGAGAACGTACTGTCCATAAGAGTGGAAGTCAACGTAGAAAGTGATGCCCTTGCCAGCAGCAAGAGAGTCAATTTGACCCTTGATGGCCTTGAGCTCAGGGCTGTCACCAGCGGCTTGTCCCTTGTAGGTCTCGTCGCAAGGGTTGGTGGAGGCACCACCAGTGAGCTCCCACTTGTAAGGCCAGTTACGGTTGATGTCACGACCAACGCAGGAGTTTCCAGAGACAGTCTGTCGGTTCTTGCGCCAGAGTCGGTTGGTGGTCTGAGTGTAAACGAAACCTAGACGCTTGGTTAGTGGAGCTAGTAGACGGCGAGATGGACAAGCCTTACCATCGGGGTTGACAACAGGGGTGATGTAGAAGTCGAACTTGTCGACGATAGCCTTGACAGCGGAGTCGCTGCTGTACTTGGTCAAGAGCTGGTAGGCCATGTACTCGGCAGTCTACTCAACCATTAGCTATTGTTCACATTACAATTACCGTTGAGGCAAACATACCATGGTGGCAATCCACTCGCGAGCGTGGACAGTTCCGTGGAAGACAATGGCGGGCTTGGATCCCTTACCACCGCTACCCCAGATGTGAATACCAGTAAGAGCACGACCCTGGAAAGAGTTGCCAAGAGTCACAATCTCGGACTGGCTAGGGAAGCTAGACTGGAGGTCCTTCAGGAACTGGAGGTGATCAGCGTAGCTGTGATAGGCGGTGAACCAAGATTCACTGGGGACTGCGTATATGTTAGCTCCTTGGCGTTTCATGCGTTACTTGGAATACTCACCAGCGTAAATTTCAGAGGTCTCCTCCTCAGCAAGAGCAGCACCGACATCCTCAACGAGGACAGTGGTGTCGGAGGCAATCTTGGTGACGGCATCGATGTTGTCAGGAGAAACAACAATGTCGAGCTCCTCCTTGGCACCGGGGTTGAGGATGGTAGCAGAGAGCTTGTTGATCTCGGCTACAGCATTCTTGGCGCCCTTGGGAAGAGTGACACGCAGGCTCTTGAAGCCGTTGTAGTCAACCTTCTTGGAGCTGGGAACCGCCGTGGCAATAGCCAGAGGGAGAAGAGCGAGGAGAAGAGAGGACCGCATCTTGTCAGTAAAGAAGGATGATTTGAGGTGCGGGGTGATGGGTGATGGGTTTCACAGAGCGGTCGTGACCTCAAATTTATAGTTAGCCAGACGAGATATCTTGATACTATAGTACGATCAGCAGACCCGTCTATCTCGAAGAACTTCTGTGAATGATGCCATGCGGACGATAGCTTCAAAAAAGGTAGGTGATATATGTGATACAACAGCCCAAGCACGGAAGCTCCCATTTGCCTTTCCCAAAGGGGCAGCTCCATTTGGCAGCACCCCTGTCGGTTGGTGCATTATCGCTGTGATGTTAGTTTGGCCGGCAGTGCAAAGGTTCCTGATCATCTCTACGCGCTGGGGAACCAACGAATCGGGGCACAGTATGTATCGGGATTGGTGACTAGTAAAGGAAAGTGATGACGATCTTCGGTAGTCTAGAAGCTTTTTGATATGCTTAAAGTCCTAGTATGTGCGATGTCCCGATGCGGGCACGGACGGTTATAGTCGAGACCTTTTGCTCGCCAGTTTATTCGTGACGCAGTGTTTATTGGGCTTTAACTGTTCTAAGACGGTGCATTGAAACAGAGTGTCTTTGGTGATGAACCTTGATGAATGGAGATAACGAGTGGAAGCCAAGTGGTGGGTAGCAGGACCAAGAATTTGCAAACGTGTTGCGAGAGGTAAAATTAATTGACTGTGATGATTAGAGAAAAGTTTCATCATGTATCTATAGGTAGAGGTGACTTTTGAGGTTGGCTTAAGCTTATAGTATGGACTGAACCATAGGGTATGGCCGTTGGGAGATAAGATAAGAGAGACATCATCGTAGGAATCCAGAGTAACCCAAAACAGGAAGGCATGCTGACATTCTCCCCGCAGCTCATGGAAGTCAGAGAGCAGAGAGCAAAGTATCCTGATCAAACAAACCTTAGTCTCTATCCCTTCCCCCGAAACAAAACATAGTCTTGACCTCCCATCTCGATCTTGCAGCGATAGCTCAGCGCCTGTTATAGGCCTTCGTTATCAGGTCCTGCTCGCCAAGACGTACCCCGCCGACGCCACTAAACCATGTCCGTGTCACCCTCTCAATCTCAATCTCAATCTCACTCCCAATCGCCACAGGCGCCCTCAAGCTCCGAATCTGACCTGGGCCCGCTGTCGCCGTGGTCGTGCCAGCGATGCAGAGTGCGCAAGTTGAAATGTAATAGGGTGTTGCCAATCTGTGGCCGATGCGTCAAGATTGGCGAGGTCTGCGATTATCCCTCGGCGAGGAAGAAGCCGGTTATTAATCCCGCCAACAGACCGCGACTTCGGGATATGCAGAGTCGCATCCGTGAGTGGGAGTGGAGACAGCTTCACTGAAACTCAGGTCATTGACAGTGTTTGTAGGAGACTTGGAGGCCAGATTAGAAGCCCAGAGCAGTCCACCGGAATTGCAGCCATCCAGTACCAGCACAGAACTCGTCGACACTGGCCGATTCGAGGGCCTGCCGCCTCCTCATTTAGTGGATGAACTGTAAGCCTCACAAAGGCCTTATGGAGGCCAACGGCTAATCAAAGTTGACAGAACGTCCATATACTTTACCAAACTTCAGTCCGACTCTTTCATGATCCATGGCGAGAGATACATTGCATCACTCTACCGGCCCGCTCATATGCAGCCACCAATGTGCCTGCAGTATGCCATCCTAGCCGCTGGAGCAAGCGCATCGCCTACTTACAAACATATGGCTGAGGCATTCTATGTGAGAGCGCGCCAGTACATCCAAGCTGATGAAATGAAGGTAAGCTATCCTAGGAGCGATCTCTCCAGCATGACATTGACCAAATCAGAGCGACAGTGATCAGATATCCCTGTCGCATTGCCAAGCTTGGGTTCTCATAAGCCATTTCGAAGCGCAGCATCTATGGTTCTCACGAGCATCAATGAGTATAGCCAGAGCTATCAGGTTAGCCCAAATCCTTGGGCTGCACCGACTAGACGGGAAGAATGCAGCAGGCCTCACACTCCCGATTGCGTTGGACTTCACCGAGGAGGAAGAGCGCAGAAAGACTTTCTGGGTCATTTTCACGACTGATCGTATCACAAGTAGCACAGGCGGATGGCCAACCATGATGGACTGGAAGAGCGTGAGTGCAGCCAACCCCCCAAAGTTTGATCCTCGTATCTGACCAAGCTAGATACAAACACGACTCCCATCATCCATCGATGCATTGCTATCAAATACCCCAATAGCCACGCTGACTCTGAGACAAGCCCTAGGACAGGGTATGTATGAGCTCTCTACAAGCGCCTGCAGAGTAGTCGCTGTCCATCTCTTTAACGAGTGCTTCAACTTCTCCAGAAATGTCGAAGAAGACAAGGACAACAACGACTGGCACCAACTCCAACAGCTCGATGAAGCAGTCACGAATGCGTTTGCGACATTGCCGTTAGATCTCAGGTGCCCAGAGAACATGGAAAGCCCTGAAGCTGTGCTCATCAATCTTCAGTTACATACGGCCCTGATATGTATTCATCAATCTGCGTTGACAAGATCGCAGGTGGATATGGCTGCACTACCTACTACGAAAGCGAGAGTGATGGAATCAGCTGTTCAAATCATGATTACTGTGGCCCTGGTCACGGATCTGAATACCAGGTTCCGCAACCCGCTGGTCTCATTTGCGTCATTCATTGCGGCCTCATTCTTCTTGTCAGACTTCCTCACGAATGGTGACCTTCAAAGCGAGGCCAACTTTACAGCTCTCATGACTGTCATGGTGGAAGTAGGGAAGAACAATATGTTTGCAGCCTCTTTAGCTGTTCGACTAGCGCAGACGTTGAGAGCGTCTGGCGTTGATCAAGAGACTGCTGGAAAGGTAAGTTGTGACTTTGACTGCTGGCTTTGCGATTTGGCTAACTTGCTCAGGTCGAAGTGATGATGGCTGATCTCAACATTGATCATCCAATTCCAGGCCAAGAGGATAAAGAGAATGGTATTGTGATATTATGTCCTACTGCCACTACACCAGAGCAGGTCGATTTTGAGCAGGGAATTGTTTGGCAGTAGATTGAAGCTAGATTGGTCGTTCACTGGCGCGCATCAGCAAAGCGCCGTTTTTAGATACGCAATTAAGATGCTCGTCGCTGGCTATCATGCAACGAAGTCCCGTAAGAGGGTCAAGCCAGAAAGTCCAATTCTATTTGGTTGATATCGCTTTTCTATATACGCTTCCAATGCTGATGATTAATTCTAAGTATGGTCTATAAGTGTAACGCAGTAAGGCCTCGAAACATAATTCCATGCAAGAGCTTTTGAGAATCCGTGATACGCGAGGACAGTACTTAAACATGCTCCCGCTCAGTGTCATGGGCTGAGATGGCATCGTCGGATAAACGACCAGACCACAAGTCGATTTCGTGGGCTCGCAGAACCTTGGTGCGGTAATAAAGCTTCCAGGCGATGATGGGAACGATGAAGATTGGGATGCCAACGTAAGAAGCAACGAAATCAGCGGTCTTCCAGTTGCCTTTGAGGAAGACAGGGAATCCGGCAACGAGCGTGATGACGATAGAGCCAATGCCTCCGAACCAGGCAGTGTAGGGTTGCCAAGGGGCCTTCCATGGGAGGGTGTTACGGTCGATGCCTTGCACCTTCATGGCGCGATAGAAGCGGATGTAGCAGAAGCAGAGTGTTCCCCATGCGATGAGGCCTGCGACTGTGCTGAGGTTCAGAAGCCAAGAGAAAGCCTGAGCAGCGCCACCAGAACCAAGACCTATTGATTTTTAGTACGACATTTAGAGATAATTATGGCAGATCGACTTACTCAAGTAAGCCAAGGGTCCAAACAACCAGGCTGTGATGACAGCCACGTAAGGAACACCGTTCTTGGTGGTGCGGGCGAAGAACTGAGGGAGCTGTCGATCGGTGGTCATGGCGAGGATCATACGTGAGCCAACCCAGCAGTAAGAATTACCAGCAGACCAGGCAGAGACAAGGATACAGGCGTTGACGATGGAAGGGAGGACCTTGATACCAGCGGTCTGGATGGCGATGACCCATGGGGAGCTTTTAGCGTTGCCAGACCCAGAAACTAGGTCAGCATTGCGCGGATCGACGATCAGTCCGATCAAGAGCGCTCCAAGAACATAGAAGAAGCCGATACGATAGGTGACGCGGTTGGCGGCCTTGGGGATAGCCTTGTGAGGGTTGACGGACTCGGCGGCGGTGATGACGACGGTCTCAACACCAACGAAAGAGAAAGAAGCATTGACGAAAGCAGAGAGAAAGCCGAGGAAATGTCCAGTTGAGCCAGTAATGCCGTTGTAATCGACCCAAGCACCAGGGTTGTTCCAGTACTTGAAGCCAATGGACTTGTGATTGGGGCCACCGCCAGCGGTGATGACAATCGCGACAATGACGAGACCGAGGAAGCAGAGGACCTTGATACCACCAGTGACGACTTCAGTCTCACCGAAGAATCGGACGCTCATCAAGTTGATCCATAGGATGAGAACCAGACTGATGGTGATGACGACGGCGGGAGTGAGATCGGTCCAGTAGCTGACGAGAACGGCGGCGGCTGAGCATTCAGAGGCAATGGCGATGGTGTAGCAGTAACCGTATGAGATGGCGAGTGAGAAGCCGACTGAAGGGTCAATGAAACGAGTGGCCCAGTGAGGGAATGAACCAGCAGTAGGAAACTATAGTTACAGGTCAGCACCATCACGACGAAAGCTGTCCGAGGGATCTTACCAGTGTCGCGAGCTCAGAGATACTCTGCATAACACACCAAAGAACGGCGCCAACGACGATGTACGCCAGAAGCAGGCCAGCAGGACCGGCACTGGCATAAGCCGAACCAGTTCCAATAAACAGACCCGTACCAATACCACTGCAAAGACCAATCCAAGTGATGTGATAGTCCTTCAGCCTTCGCTGCGTAGGCCCGTGACCTCCCGTGTTGAGAACAGGCTTCTCATCATCGGTATCATGGTTCTGCACCACGGGCGGAGCAGCCTGAATAGCATCAACGTCAAGACCCTTATTAGACGTCATGTTGATATCAGCAGAGAATGTGGAGAGAGGAGAGATGTTCCATCCGCCAAGGAACACCAGATCTTTTTGTTTCTCTATTTATTTAATCTCGGTACTATCCAGTTTTTTTCTTTCTTGCTCTACAAGGCTCCGATTGCGCAATTCGAAGTTTTCACTGCTAGCGCGCGGTGTCCCCTGGAGCGTAGTGAGAATGGGGAAGAATATGGGGCTTGGGGACAGCTGATGTGGAGCTTCTAGCGGCGAGAGAAAAAGTCTAACCTCCACTTGTCGGCTTCTGGGCTCGTTAGGGGGCGAATGCAGTGGATACGATGGCGAATAATCACCTGGAATTGTCTCGCCATCTATTTGTTGGTAGCTGTTGGTCAGGGGTCCAGTGCGGCTCATTACGTAGGATATTGATGTTGCACCATTTCTATAGACGTTAATTGATGGGTAGGCCGATAAGGTTCATGCGGGTTTAAGTTTCACGAAAAGGTGTCATTATGCCTGAGGATGGTGTTTCAGTTGAATCGGGTGATGTTTGGTCGCATACATTTGTTCTAGAGGGAATGAGACAAGATTAGTGAACAGAATAGCTAGTCATTGACATGTTTCATATCTGATAGACCCAGACAAGACATTCAGCTTGAACATGAATTGCGCCCATGTCTTGTGCATTTGGGGAATGTTCACTAATACCGCGGCATTTCAGGCAACAGGGTTCTCGAAAATCAGATCATCAATTTGGTCATCAAGGTAAACACAAGCACTCGACAAAGGAGACCTTCCCATCCAGTATAACCAGTATCTCAGTCGCTGTACTCAGAGCTGGAAGAGCTATAGCTCATCATGAACGATGCACAGTCCGAGCAATCCTCTGTATGGGGATCAATAGCACCAGTCCACAGACGCAGAAGATCCCCCAGTCCAGACTTGACAGTCTCCTGGTCCGGGACACACTCTTCCGAGAGGCCGAGCAACTCGGCCATCTCACGATAGGTCTCCTTCATCTCTTCGCGATACTTCTTAACCGGCGGAACGTAGCCCATGGGCGGCGGGGGTGGATACATTCTGGGCCGAGGTGGACCAGGTGGAACTGGAGGTGGCCACATCTTGAGGGTCAGTGTCATGCCGGGACGACGGACTGAGTCCCAGGTTCCAAGCATGACCGCTAGACCATCTTGGGTGCAGAGATCGTAGCGACCAGCCATGACCTGATGAGCAATGCCGGGGGCCCAGTTGGTTTGAGTCATGAGATCTCTCATCATCTGCCACCAAAGATTAGTTCTGATTGGTTCAAGTCATTCTTGTCAGGGCTATATACCTTGTAAGTGGCACAAGATGTGTAAGGCAACTCAAGCCTTCTATCTCCATCATCCAGATAGATCGGTTCAAACTCAGCACCCAGCTTGAAGTAGAGAGTGACATTGAGATCAGGAGCATAATGGAAGCCAGACCCTTTGTCAGCTGCCTTCTGCGAGTCTGACTTCTTGGCGATCATGGCGACAAGAGTCATCTCACGGGTGCTCTTGCGCTTTGCGACAATGATGGCATTGTCGACATCCTGGCGAACGCTCTGATCGAGTGCTGAGTATTGCTCGACAAGATTAGGGCGACGTTTGAACAGACGACTCGAGGTTAGCTTGGAGAGGTTGGCTTTGAGTTCCTTGTCGTCTAGCTCGAGTCTCGTGATGAGTTTGTTTGCGTGGCTCATGTCAAGGACGAAAGCCATGATGTCTTCATTCTTCCAATCCTCTTTGGGACTAGAAGAGAAGAGACGTTGAAACCAGTTTCGAGACGAGTTGTCAGGCTCCTTTTTCTCGATAGTGTTCTCGACGGTAACTTCTGAAGACTCTTTCTCAGTTTCGACAGTTTCAGTCTTGGCCTTCTCATCAATGCTGTCTCCGTCGATCACTGTCACGCGGGGAGGAAGGACAGCGGTACTTGTCCTGTACGCGATATACAGTCAGTAAGATATTATTGCTAATGAAGGGAATATACTGACGTTGACGTTGAATAAACACTTCTGACGTCGTCGAATGAGGGCTTTGGTGAAGGTGCCTTGTTGTAAGCAGCTCGTCTTCGGTTGTAAGACTTGTAGTACATCACGCGCCTTTCAGCGACATTCTCAGCAAAACATCGCAGGGAGTTTTCATTCTCCCAAGCGCCTGGGGAACGTATCATAGTTCTGACTCGACGTTAGTACCTAAACTGTCGAGGGAGAGAAGGGATTTGCTGACTCCATCTGAAGCCGAGCGATACTGCCAAGGAGATAACGCAGGACAAGCTCGAACTTGACTTGCTTCAACTCCTGCTGGCAAATCTTGAATCGCGGCTCCAGCCAGTTCCAAGCCTCGGTTCGCCAAACACTCATGTTGGCAAGGCAGGCCAAGAGCTCCTCCATCTGCTCAGCCGACACAGTCTTTACATCTTTGTCTCCACTGACGCTTTGTGTCTTCTTGGCGATAAGGGTTAGAACTCCGACATAGATAGCCCTGCATTTGGCAGCAAACAAGTTGATGTCCTTCACACATGCTTCGGTGAAGACCTTGTCGTTCTGCTGGATCAGATCATGAATCTGACGAATGGTCGAAGCAGTTGAGTTGACCAGAGACACAAGCTTTGGGAGTCGCTGGCGAGACTTGCGACATCCTTCAGAGTGCAAGTTGAGTTTACTCGCGAGACTTGTACCCAGCTGGGCAACAGCATCAAGGGAGTGGTCAGCCATCTTAAGACAATGGCTCTCGCGGCTCGACAGACCAAAGTAAAGTCACTCGAAAACTCGGGGTTTCAGCTCCCTTTTGAACTTCACTTTCCTCCGTCCTCCTGCGGGCTGACTGCACAATGGTGCGGTCTCACTGAGGCCCCTCGTCCACTAGTGTGGAGGCTTAGCCACTCAGAGAAGTCTTAGTTGCACTTCTGCCTTGATTATCATGCAGAGTTGATTGACCAGCGTGTCATGCATAAGCCACATAATTATTGATTGGTTTTGACAAGATTGAAATATGCCTTGTGTCAGCCGCACTGCTTTCCATGTATGGCAATAGCACTGATAAACTTGCAGCCACTGGTGGGTATAGACGTTGTATCGGTGAGTGGTAACCAATCACTTTAGTAATTGCGCAGTAATCGTGATGTTATGCATTGAGACAGCTTTGACTTTATTGGGGCGTAGAACTACGAAGGAAGGGAATAGGATGCCGGATCGGAATACATCCAGATTCGCTATATGAATTAGCCTGGACTATTCTCAAATCATGTGAGCAGAACTGATAAGTTCATAAGGCTTGATACGTATAGCATGGATAATCTGATTGCCATAACAATTAACTTCAAATCGTGTAATCGGGTCGGTCGCAGCTTGAAAAAGATGCCAAGGATAACTTTGTTGAATAGCAACAGAACAGCTGTATATACTGAGAGCGTGAACTAACCAAAGTACTACTCCTCCTCGTACTGCGAAAACTATAGTGTAAGAGTGAGAACAGTCGTAAAGTCATGGACAGCCAGGTTGAATAAATCTGAAGAAAGCTGCCCCCATGAACAAACGATGAAGACGTGATGGCACTGTAAAGGCTTAGACGCGCCTGGAAGCTTTCTTTAGAACAGTAGTGTTATAAAAATGGGCCTTGAAACTGGGTCAAGTAAAACTGAGTTGACGTCTGGCGAGCAGTGTCAGAGCAAGACTCTATGAACATGAGTGGGACACCAAGTGAATGCTGGCCAGCCAAGCAAGAAACCACAGAACAGAGAGGTGCCCAGTGCCAGTTGAAGTGTTGTTGACAGGATCAGTGCCAGTGACAGTGGCAGATGCAGTTCGATGCTTCAGTGTCTTCCATCTCCTCATAAACAAATTCCATCTCTCAACTTGGACCTTCAACCATCTTCTCTTTTCACACAACCGCAACCGCAACCTTGATAACAACTCGTGAGTAACTTGACAATATCTCAACAACAACTCAATAACACCTTTCAATATAGTCAAACAGACAATTCAATTCCATCCACCTTACAATAACGACAAAACCGACACATAGTCCACCACCCGCCCGTCACATCCAACATGGGTCGTGAGGAAATGCAGGCCCGTCTCAAAGAGCTGGAGACAGAGAAGTCTGTTCTCGAGTGGGCTCTTGAAGCAAGCCTTCACGAGAAGGACGTCGACACCGACAACGAAGACAACAAGTCCGAAACTTTGTCTACCTACACTATGGCAGACCTCCCAGCCTCAAACCCTCAAGTGGATGAACCCCTGGTTCATGTTTATCCGGATGGTCCCATCTCCGATTCCGAGTCTTCTATCTCGCTTCACAGCACTGACTCCGTAGCCTCTACTATGGCTCGTATCAAGTTCACTCCCACCATGCCGGCTCACCAGACCGTCCAGTCTGACCCTGCGTCTTACCGCTACGATGGTACTGGAGTGTCTGAAGATGGCTACGAGGATGAGGAGACCATCCGCGGCTCTACCATTGGTATTGAAAAGGAAAAGGAAAAGGAAAAGGAAAAGGAGGATCCGGAGGACACCACTGCCACTGATCCCAACTCTCCTCTCAACATCACCAACCCTCATCCGACCCTTTCCATCTCGACCAAGTTCCTTCAGAAGGCTATTCTCAACAGCCGCCAGCGTGGAAGTCCCTATCTCCGTTCATTCCTCCACCGCAAACCTGTCGACGGCAAAGCAGGTGAATGCACCGAGTGGAAGTGGATTCCCTTCCTTGTCTTTGGTGCCGCAGCTGAGATTGTCGCAACCAACATTGCCGAAGGCGACATCGAGATGATCTGCATGAAGGACACTCGCTTCACCACCATGATTCAGAAGAACAAGGACATGTTCGAAGACCCTGGAAGCCTTGGTGCCAAGTCTGCTCTCCTTGAGGAGCTCAAGCCTGCCTTCAATCGTCCTGAGGCCTGGGGCTTCCGCGTCTTGGTGTGGCGCGTCCACTCTTCGGAGAAGACTGTCTACATGGACCGTAAGGGCTACCCTGTCCCCGGAGAGGCCGGCACTCTGCCATTTGATGGGCCTGAGAATTGGAAATAAAGGCGACTGTGAGAAGGATGTAGAGTGAACAGAGAGCCTGGACATCTCCGTATGGACAAGCTTTAGCTTGTGATGGCGCTGGAGGAGTTTTCTCCCAGTATGTATTTGACTGCGGACTTGACAGAGGATTGATTGGAGCATGACCCATGAGGTGATCAGAGATACCCATGCCATGACAGAGATGCAGAAAACAGGTGTAAAAAACGGGGAGATTGGTGTCACTGAGACATCTTGGATTACTACACTGGCTAGAGATCAATTGATTCTTCCCACAAACAGAGCTCCCATTGCTTATACCCTTGTGAATGGTAACGTAGATTTCTTTTCGTATGTTTGAGCACAAACCTTGGTGGCATCAGCGGCTAGTTTGATCCTCCGCGCCATTTTCATAGAACCAACTGCTCAACAATTCCCAACTACCGTACGCAAGTCAAGAACAGGTAAGCAGTTCAGCATTCATCGTGACGTCAAAGAAATAACTCAGTCTTCCGATGTTGAGCCTGGGTCGTTTGCGGGGTAGCGCGGGGTCCGGGGATGATACTCTCTTCGTATGCCCAACGTCGTAGCGAAGGTAAATGCAGCAGGGCTTTCGTGCATAGTCGAACGACGATCCCGGGTAAATGTCAAAGGGGGGCAAGAAAGCTTAGGACCTTTAGCCTAAGCGATGAAAAGTCTTGGGCGGGTTTAGTACATTTTAGTAGAACTTTAGATCAGCTTATTCTTGCACCCTAAGTCATTGCCGTGTGTTTTATTGTCGCCGAGGGTAGTCCACACAGCGTGACTCGTTCAGTCGTTTAGCACGCATGATTGCCAGGGCACGATATCCGCACGAATCTCCAACATGCTGATCGCTGTTCACGGACATCGTATCGCGGCCCGTTTCGGTCCGGTTGTAGACTTCCTACTCGTGAGCATCAACGTTGCAATGCACAAGGTTGCAATGAGTTTGTTGATCATGTGTTTTGCGCGTGGGAATGAAGTGTCTATGGCTAAATTGTGAGCTTTAAAAGAGCGCTTTGTGATCTCGATCGCCAGAATCGTTGGCTGTTTGCTCAAGACTTCTTTGTAACCTCTCGGACACAGCTTTAGAGATAAGGACATGATGACTCTATCTACCAAGTTGACTGCTGTTGCAGCGGCTGCGGGCGCCTTGTTTCCCATCGCGGCTGCGAAGACTTCAGGCCCGTACGAAGCAACATGGGAGTCAACTGACAAACACAACGCCTCACCTGAATGGTTTCGCGACGCCAAATTCGGTGTTTACTGGCACTGGGGTGCTTTCACGACCCCTCAGTACGCTAGCGAGTGGTATCCACGCAACATGTATGAGCCAGGCTCAGACCAACGCAAACACCATACCGAGACTTACGGGCCCCCCGAGGAATGGGGGTACTCGAATTTCATCAATGGTGCTGATGATCTCAAAGGAAACTTTGTTCAATTCAAGCCTGTTCTTAGCTCAAAGGGTGGAGAGTTTGACCCCGAGGCTATCATCAAAGCTGTCAAGGCTTCGGGTGCAAAGTTCGCGGGCCCGGTCGGTGAGCATCATGATGGCTACTCCATGTGGGATAGCAAGGTCAACGAGTGGAACTCGGTGAAGCGAGGTCCCAAACTAGACTTGGTCAAGCTATGGGCTGATCTTGTTCGCAAGAACGGTATGAAGCTCGTGGTGGCCATGCACCAAGCCTACAACTACAACGGCTTCTATGAATGGGCACCAAAGACCAACGACACAAGCTTGAAGAAGTTACTGGGTCAACTATCTCGAGAAGAATCAGATCAACTCTGGTTCGACAAACATCGAGAGATGCTAGACCACGTGCAGCCTGACATCATCTGGAACGACTTCTCACTTGACAGTCCTGGCTACTGTGCTGACTTTGATGGCCCATGTGCTGTTGCTGAGAAGAAACGGTTAGAGTTCCTCGCATACTACTTCAATCGCGCTGTTGAGTGGAACAAAGAGGTTGTCACGACTCATAAGCATTTTGACGTGGGATTCCGCGACACGTCCACCGTCAGTGATTATGAGCGCGGTGGGCCAGCTAACATCACGCGCCCCTATTGGCTGACTGATGACGCGATCAGTGCTTCAAGCTGGAGCTACACAGTCGGCATCAAGTACTATTCCTCCAAGGCTATGGTCCACTCGCTGCTTGACCGTGTCAGCAAGAATGGCAACATGCTTCTCAACATTTCACCCACTGCAGTGGGTGTTTTGCCTGACGAGCAGCTCAAGGTCTTGCAGGATATCGGAGACTTCCTTGGCCGTTACGGGGAGGCCGTCTTCAGTACTCGTGCTTGGGATATTTATGGCGAAGGGCCTAATCAAGTCACTGGTGGGTCTTTCACGGCACCTTTACAGGGCAACAGCAGTGACATCCGTTTCACGCGTAACAAAGATGCGAGCGTTCTTTACGCCACGGTTCTTGGCTGGCCTGACGATAAGCAAGTCTCTATCGGCAGTCTTGGTTCCGATGCCTTGGTCGATCTTAAGAGCCTCAAGTCTATCGAGCTTCTTGGCGACAAGGCCGGTGAATATGAAAAGGTCTCTGATTGGAAGCAGACCAAGGATGCCCTTGAGATTTCGCTGCCAGCTCAGCCAGCTGAGTCACTCGCTTATGTCCTCAAGCTGACCTTTGATGGTGGAATACCCGTCCCCCAGCCCAAGATTGGTGCTTCCGTGTTCTCTGCTACGAGTGCGACAGGTCGGGGTGTTAGTCTTGGGCTCGGTGACTTCAACGAAGAATTCTTGACTGAGGCAGGACTGAAGCCTGACGCTATTCGTTTTATCCGTGTTTCTTCTGGAACTAAGCTGACTGTGTATTCGGCGGGCGATTTGTCTGGTGATAGTAAGGAGCTTGATGCAGGCGAACATCAGGTTGAGGAGGGGTCCGTAGGGTCCATCGCGATCTCCAAAGCTTAGAAGAAGGATAGCCAAGACCTGACTGTACATAGTTGAGAAACAAACGTTCATACAAGGACTTTCTATGGATTGAATCTCTGATTCTTGGTAGACGCCGGGATTGAAATACAGCCATTAAGTTTGGCGACATATCTCGATCAAACAATCCAAGCTGCAGACATACTCGCTAGCTAATCAAGCGGCCAAGAAGCAAAAAGAACATTGAGATAGAATTGATACTTGAAGCAAAAAGAAAAACCAATCGACGCAGGCCTGATTCGAACAGACGCCTCCGAAGAGAATAGATTTCTAGTCTATCGCATTAGACCACTCTGCCACTGCGCCTTAGCTGATTGGATAAGAAGACTCGCGGCAAAAAAGCACTATGATGATGCTAGTAGATTGCCCAGCCGTGACCGATAGCCGTCAAGGGCAAACATGAGAATACCTCAAAGATGAGTATAAAGAACTAGGGTATATTTCGTAGGTGCCCCACCTAGGGTGGTTTGGTCGCCACCTTCATAATCAGAGGGCCCATTGTTGATGAGGCAAGTCATACAAAGCCATAGGGTATTTTAAGGCGATCACTTGCGCTGTTCCCGGACTTGTTCGGTGTATCGTGGTTGGATACTCGAATGACGATGGCAAAACATGGTTCAACACAAATGGTACCAAGCTGGCGAAGCCTATTTCAACATCTGATGACAGCACTTTGATCTGGGATGTTCCTCAAAATAGTCGCATGGTCAACCAAGAGGGGCAGCTCATCGACACCAAGGGCAGGTTTCATATCCTGATGAGAGATCTGTTGTCTGGTGAACATCAGTACCAACATTATCTTCGGAAAGCTGATGGTAAGGCTATCAATCTCCCTTCAACCAATGTCGCTAAACCTCTGCCAGGAACATGGACCAAGAATGCCATCAACCCCGCTGGTCTCAACGGGCCCGACCTGTACGACCCCAGAGGCAAACTTGCTGGCGACGCGAGCGGGGAGTACTTATTCGGTATTCTCCCGGATCCCGTGAAGCAATCGACAGGCATTTACGTCGCTACCGCATCAAAGGATTTCAAGGACTGGAAGAGTTTAGCTGAGATCCCGAATACTTCGACCGAACCCCTCTTTGATAGGACAAGACTTCACGAATCGGGGATTTTGAGCGTATTTGTGAGACAAGCTGGCGGATTTCCTGATCGCAAGTTGCAAGTATGGGATTTTGAGCTTGACTTGTAGTCAACATGAGCCAACTGGTTTCTTTGCCTCTTGTTTCATTCCAAGTAGATCATATCATCATATCTTGTTCCTGCATTCGTCCGTGCCTCATCTCTGTGGCTGGTAGCGTTTTTGCTCTTCGGTGAAGTCTTACCTCTAACGCCAAAAGCTTAAGACCAACTTATTTTATATTCGGACCTTATTATATGTTTTGAGATGAGCTATTGGCTGCCGGCAGGATAAACTCATTGTTGCCTCGGGTCTTATGTCAGATGCCGGAATACCCCGCTCCGAGCGGATCCGTCACCGTTCATGACCAGATCAAACCGCGTCTCATCTGTAAACAATAATTCAGCGGCAGTATTCATTTTTTGCCCTTCCCATGATACGAACTCTACTCACGATGCAGGCACTAATTCAGAAACATATGGAAAATGCCATCGCCCTGAGGAAACCAGCCTCTTCGCTTTCGTGGCGACCCGATGAGCCCTGGAAGCAGCCTCTGTACAGTTGGAGCAACAACGTGGATGAATGGCAGTCGCTTCAAGCATCCAAGCCCTCACCAAATCGACCCCAAGCCACCAAGTTAGCTATTTACAGTTGGAACATCGATTTTATGCTCCCCCATGGCGATAGCCGAATGAACTCGGCGCTGAAGCATCTTGAGGAGCTGAGTCGCCAGCATCGATCTGATGACAAAACAGCGGTTGTCTTCAACATTCAAGAATGCGTTCCATCTGATTTAGATCTCATTGGTGAAAAGAATTGGATTCGGGATGGCTTTTACCGGACAGATACGGATACTGAGAACTGGGCATCGGGCGCTTATGGCACAACGACGCTGGTCGATCGCCGACTTAATGTCCTGTCCTGTTTTCGAGTACATTACTCGGCGACTCAGATGGAGCGCGACGCCCTCTTCGTTGACGTAGAAGCATCCGGTCAGAAGCTTCGACTTTGCAACACTCACCTCGAATCACTTGCATTAGAACCACCACGCCGCCCGGCGCAAATGGAGGTCATCGCTTCACAAATGCACTCTGATGATTTCTCTGGCGCCGTTGTAACAGGTGACTTTAACGCCATCCAACCATTCGACAGAACTCTTCACACAGATAACAAGCTTGAAGACGCATACCTCAAACTCGGGGGCACAGAAGGCGACGGTAGGGATGATAATGAAGGGTATACATGGGGACAGCAGGCCCTCCCACAACTGCGACAGCAATTTGGCTGCTCACGCATGGACAAGGTGTTTTTCTGTGGTGATGGACTTAAGCTGTTGGAGTTCGAGAGGTTTGGTGCTGATGTTGAGCCGGATGAGTCGGAGGAGGATGTTCGGAAGGATTTGGTGTCGCTTGGCTTTGAGAAACCGTGGATCACTGATCATCTTGGTGTCAAGGCAGTCTTTGAGATCAAGCATTGAGCGAACACTGTAGTCATCTCGTCCGTACCACCACAATTCGACAGCAAACAGGCGGACAAAGTAACCAACGCCCGCGTCACGATCAGAGATTCAGAAATAACGTGGACAATGGTTTAATATTCGTCAACATCTCACAATGGAGATCCTGGAGAGGACAGGAGGGTCACATCTCTCAGGCACAGTCGTTGTAGTGGTGGCACTCTCCACCAGCGATCCTACAGAGCTAGCTTGGCCAGGTTTAGCGGATGCCCTCACTGTCAGCACTTGTCACGGATTAGCTCAAGCACTACAGTCCGTTCCATGCGAACCAGCCAGTTAGAAAGAGCTTATACCGATATTCTACCCTGTCGTATTCGTACGTTGCCAATCTTCTGGAGCTATAAAGTCTGAGGTCAACGCGATCGAACAAACTCTCTTTTCACTAGTGAAATCTCGACATTGACTCTTGATCGCAATGGCAAATCCGGTGCTGGAGTTCTTATCGCGGCCGGCTATTGCTGCGCCGCTCATTTTGTTCGTGTCATACATCATATACCAGCTTTTCCTGAAGCCTTCGAACTTGCCTGACTTACCAGTCATTGGAGCACGCAAAGGCGATTGGTTTCCTATTTTACAAGCCAAAATTCGCAATTCGCTCGATGTCAAGGCCGCGCTCAACTCGGCGTACATCCAGTACAGGAATCAAGCCGCCATTTTCCCTTTGATTGACGGTGGAAACATCATTTATCTTCCACGATCAGATACAAAGTTCGCGAGTGAGCAACCTACCAATATGCTCAGTAACAGCAAGATTTACAGACGGACTACACTACAATGGACCCGTCCCTCACGCATGATCCTATTCATCTGGAACTGGTGACCACCACGCTTACCAAAGAGGTCGGAAATCTCATCCCGGATCTCGCTGAAGAGATTGAGCACTGTGTCAGCAAGCAGTTGGGCAAGAGCACAGACTGGTCTGAAATCTGTGTAATGGAATCGGCGCAAAAGATGCTCAGTGGTATCACCAATCGAGCATTCCTTGGGCTTCCACTTTGCCGAAATGAAGAAATGCTGAAGCTGGGTGTCGCGTTTGCGCAGAATATCCCTCTCTCCTCAATGCTGATGAAGTTATTCCCGAGCTTCATTAAACCGTTAGTTGCGCCCCTCGTAACCCGATCCAATAGGATTCACACACGTGAGTTCGAGAAAATCCTTGAGCCGGAGATCAAGGCTCGCTTGGCAGAGTACGATTCGCAAGATGAACACACCGAGTCCGATCGGAACGATTACTTGCAGTGGTTGATTGAACAGGCCAAGGAGATCGGCAACCCGAAGAACTGGCAGGTCAGCGCGCTGGCTCAACGTGTTCTGCTACTCAACTTTGCGTCAATTCACACCACGACGTTTGCAGTTACCCATGCTCTTCTTGACATTGCTGCATCATCTCCCGATTTTATTCTTGAACTTCGCGACGAAGTAGATAGCGTGCTGAGACAACATGATGGCAAATGGAACAAGCGCGCTGTCGCGCAGCTCGAAAAGCTCGACTCGGCAATACGCGAAAGCCAGCGCAAGAACTCCATCGTCTCGATCGGAGTTTCTCGTACTGTCATAGCAGAAAAAGGGGTGACTTTTCCATCAGGAACGCACGTCCCCAAAGGTCTAAGAATAGCTATCCCAGGGTACTCAGTGCTGCAAGACAGTAAGATCTACCCTAAACCAAAGACTTATAAACCACTTCGCTTCTACAATACGCGACAAAACGAGGCGGATAAGTACATAAAGAGTGCGCGTAATGCTTTGCCGACTGCGACGCAGGATTTCTTAGCGTGGGGACTTGGTCGGAACGCGTGTCCGGGGAGGTTTTTTGCAAGCAATAAGATCAAAATGCTAATCGCTTGCATTCTGCTGAAGTATGACATAGAGCACTTGACTAAGCGACCGCGAAATACTTGGATCGCACAGAACAGGATCCCTCCTATGAAAGCAACGCTGAGAATTAGGAAGAGAATTAGATCTTAAGTTACCATCAATGATATACGTAGTATTGCAGACGAAGAATGCGAACACGAGGGGGATTCGCTTGTTAATAGCGATAATATTCACGTGACACCGTGTTGTTTTCCTGACACGTTCGGCTATAAAGGCCTCCCCCCTCCTGGTAACGCGTCTTGTTGTGACCTGGTCGTTCCCTCACGCGATCAAGGCTTGGAAGTGAATTTTGCAACATGTATTCTGGGCCCAACGATATCTCTTACTATTGGAAACGGTCTTCCGGCGGAGACTGGGAGCGACAGATCGACGAATGCGAAGGCTTTTACTGGCTCTACACTAAAGAAGGCCACGGCTGCTATCCCATCACTGCTTGCGCGTCATTTCAACTCAAGCTCTCTTCCAACCATACTCGTCGTCACGGTATCGAGGCTCTCCAGAATGCTTGGGTGCTTCTCCGACACAAACACCCGACATTGGGCTCCCGTATCGAACGAGATGACGAGACCGGCACGCCCAAAAGGATCTACAAACCTTTTGAGAATAACGAAGATGTTGATACTTGGTTGAGCTCGACTTTCAACATCATAAGCACCGATAAAAGCGCGCTTGAGTGGTTCAACAATGATACTCCCATCTTTACTACTCCAACCGTCTACATCGTCCATTCCAAAGAGGATACCAGCCACCAGACCTTGTTTTTGCGATGCCCTCACGATGTCACCGATGGTGTTGGTATTCTACAGCTTCTCAACCAGCTGTTTACTCATGCTAGCCAATTTTATACAAGGCCAGCAAAGTATTCGTACCCGTTGCCCGACGATGACCTCGGTGAAAGACTGTCGCCGTGTCTTCGTGTCGCGGCCTCTATTCCTGACCCCTTATCCGAGGCGCAAGTTCAGCGTTTCAATGAAATCTCTGCCAAGAATGGGGAGATGTACAACCATCCTGGTCTGATGGGCTTGCCTCCAACCTCTTCTCCAGGGATCAAAGCCGAATTCAGGGCCAAGCGTATCGCTGTATCGGTCCCCAAAGGCATATCAGCAAAGATACTGGCAGGCTGCAAGACTCTTGATTCTGGAGTCAGTTTGACACATGTCTTCGTCTCGGCCCTGGCAATTGCCCTTGCTGAGTTCCAGCCTCGGAAGCAGGAAGCCTATGCTGTTCGCTATGTCGATCGGCCAATGCTCAACATCCGGCCGTTCTGCAAAGAACCATACAGCAACCCTAGTCATGCGGGCGCAGCGTATCACGCCGTATGTGCACATGCTTTGGGTATTGACTTGGAAGTTCCTGGATTAGTGGTTGGCAAAGACGTTGCATCGAAGACCTTGCCTCAAATGGTTACAGAAGTTCGAGACTTTTATAACAAGCACAAACCCAACTTATCGGACGATATCCACGAACAGGTTCTCTTCGCACCTCTGACGTTCAGATCCCAGTTTCCCCCACCCGGGGCAGATCCTTGGTCTGCCTCAGATCCACCATTCTGTCCTGTTTCTCTCTCCTCAATCGGCAACCTAAGCTCTGTCGTGGCTACATCTAATGAAGTCGTCGAGCTCACAAATGTCTGGGTCGCCAGTCAATCAATCATTACTGGTGTTGCAATCTTTCTTGGCAGCTGGGATGGTGAGATTGAACTCTCTAGTGTTTTCAATTCTCAATTCCATAGTGAGGAGTATATGAAAAGGTTCTTGGAGTGTATTTTGAACCGTGTATATGAGTTCTGCACGTAAATCGCTGCAGACTAATAGGAAAGTTTAGATAATATTAGGGTACCTCAGGGTAGTCTATGATAAACTGAGTATACTGGCTTTTCGAACTCGATATGGCGCAAGCGCCGAGATTCTGATGCCCTATGTGAGGTCTGAGACGTGAGGGCTACGGGTCGAACAGGCACAGCTCGGGTTGGGCAGCAGAAAGGTCATAAAAGCACCAAAGTTGACGGCCGGAACGGTTTTGGGATCGGCTGAATTGATCGAGAGCCTCGACAGGGAATGACCAAAATCCTATTGCGATTTCGACTCCTCCATTGAGCTGCCCTGTGGCCTCCTCGAGATGCAACAACCTTTGTGGTTTGGAGGGATATCTCCGTTCGCGAAGCTGCAGTTCCGGTCCTGCGCCTTGACACTCCAAATGCGTAACAGTGCCAGATTCATCACTGATCCGCAATTTGCTTCGATGGGTTGTGTAAGCAATTTTGCAGACACATGGCGTTGCCACTCCCAATCTCTCTGCCAAACCCATCCATTCTTTGTATGGCTGTCCGAGCACTGAGCGGCTGGCAATGTCGAAAAAGATATTCTTGAATACTTCGTGCCCGATGACTCGTGGATCTTGCTGGCGTGAGAAGTTGCCAGTAGCCCCTGCAACAGGAAGCGAACAGCAATAGCTCAATAGGCCCTGATTTCCAGCGGGACATTCGTGGAATATGTTGTCGACATTAGCATAGTGTATAAATGTGACACTTTGAAGCCGAGCCACGACTTGCCGCAGCAGCTCTTTTGAAGGGGCATAACGAGGAAGATTACGAAAACTGGAAGCCGAAAACCCGTATGGATGTAAGAAGGCTACGTGACGTAACCCTACTTTACGCGGGTCATGATCCCAAACATCATTCGCAAAGTTCGCAAACAGGGTCACGCCATCAATCTCCAAGGTATCCAGCTCAGGATTAAGGACAAATGTCCCTGGTACGAGAACCTGGTCTCCTTTGGGAATCTTGGCACCGTATGGCCGAGCGTGGATCAAGCCCATCCCTTGCGGATTGTGCTCGGTGTTCTGACCACACATCTCAAGTGAATCTATGGCCGAGGGAGACTTCGTGACGTAAAGACAAGGAAGGGCCACGCGATAAAATCGTTGGGCGCTCGTACGAGATTCGACACTTGTACTGAACAAGGCGCTTCGCTTTGGCGGATGGTGTAAAAGAATCCCATATGGCTGTGTGAGTCTCCAGGATTTGAAAGGTATTACATTGCAATACATTTTCCCATTCCTCTTGTTCCTGGTGCAAAGTTCAACCTTAATGTATCGCTCGCACGTTAGGCTTAGGTCCCAAATCATAAGTCGTAGCTCTATAGGAAGTTTAGGAAACAAATGAAATATCGAATCTGAATTGGGAAACTTGTGATTGAGGAGACTCGGGAGTTCGCCAAGTGGCTTGACACGTAGGGATTGGTTGGGATCTTCCATGGCGAGGTAAAGCGTTTCTAAGGGAAGAAGTTCTAAAGTCGAACCTGTCGGGCGGAATGCTATTCTTATACCACTGAGGGCCAAACTCAGTTGGTGAATCAATGTTAAGCTTTGGAGACAGAGTTTGTGAATCTAAATTAACAAATGACAAACTGATATTTTCCTGCAATTAGAGCTGTCAATTTCTGAATAATTAAACTCGAAATATTAATCACACTTATTCTTGCATATCTAAATCTGCTACCGAATGCTCGGTTCCAAGCGTTTAGTCCAAGGTGACGATGTCGTCTGGGACATTCCAGGCGCCATCGGACAAAAGTGCCAGCTTCGTCATTACCAAAGCTAAAGACATGGCCAATGAGCATTTAGACAGTAATAATTGATAATACCATATCCTCATTCTTATTCCTGACTAGTGATCTCAAGCCACGCATGAACTAAGTGAATCCTCCTGCCATGTTGAGCTATACCAGGCGCGCTGATCACCTACTGATTGGTTGCTGACATTGCTCCACTAACCTCATTCTCAAAGCGATCGCGTTTCTCTCAACCGAGTATACGATCGCTTTCAGCGACATGTGATATCAGTTACTCGGCAATGTGTTGCTACATGGGACAGAAGAGGGGAAGTTGTTCATATCATGTATATAAGACGATTATCGACTACATATTGATCTCAACAAAGAAGTTACATCGCTTGAAACATCATTCAGCCATGAAGGCCTATGTAATCTCAGTTCTCTATACTCTTGCAAGTCTTTTAGCCGTCTCAGTGGCCAGCTTCGATGGCAACATCAACTATGGTAGTCCCTCGCCTCGGCATACGCAGTTCGGCATCGATGTCAATCAAGTCCAGCGACGTTCCTGGAAGCGTGGAAACGTCGCATTCAAGCCAGAGGAGTTGAACTTTACTCATGGTGTTGCATCCGGCGATCCATGGCCCAATAGCGTTATACTGTGGACTCGAATTGCTCCAACCAATGTGTCTTCCGCTGACACCGCGCCGATTGATGGGACCGAACCACTTTACAGCCACGACACCAAGAAGTTTATAGAGGCTGATCCCAATCCTATCTGTTTGCACTGGGAAGTCTTTCCAGTTGGGAAGACGGACTCTAAGTCAGTCGTTAGTAGTGGAAAGGCTTATACTACAGCGGACATCGACTACACAGTTAAGGTATGTTCTGATACAGAGGTCAAGTGCCAGAACTAAACCACAGCAGGTCGAAGCCAAAGGATTGAAGCCGTTGACGACATATAACTACCAATTCACTGTCTGCAACTCGAAAGTTTCAAGCCCTCTCGGAAGAACCAAGACTGCACCTCGGCCTGACGATGACGTATCGGAGATCAATCTGGCGGTCTTCTCATGTAGCGCATACTGTAAGTGCTGAGACACTCGACTGCCCACTGTATTCACTGACTAGTCAAAGTTCCAGGATATTTTAACGTCTATGGCAATGCTGCCCGAAAGGATAAACACGACTGGGTTGTTCATCTTGGCGATTATATCTACGAATATGGCACCTATACACTGTTCAAAGAGCGAGGCTCAATTCCACAGCACCCGACATACTCGCTATCTGACTATCGTGCACGCCATGGACAGGTATGAACCCGTGCAATGTTGCAGTACAGATAGGCTCTAACTCTACATAGCACCGGACTGATCCTGACTTGCAATTGTTGGCTCAAAACTCAGCTTGGATCACCACTTGGGATGATCATGGTAAGGCTTCTCGTGCCGTAAAAGAGCTTCCACCACTAATCTGGCCTAGAGCTCGCCGATAATGCTTACAGAGATGGATATGTCGACTTCTTCGACAAGCCCAATACCTTCAAAGGAGAAGGTCCGAAGGTAGCCACTGATGCTCGCAAGGCCAATGCTGTTCGCGCGTACTTCGAGTGGATGCCAATCAGGCAGACTGACATGGATGATGGCCTCCGTGTATGGAGGTCTTTCCAGTTGGGCAAGCTGATGGACCTAGTGATGCTGGACACAAGACTGTATGACCGAAGTAAAGGAGTCGACTGTAAGTACTATTTCAGCTGCCGAAAGTTCTTGCTTCTAAGTGCAAGCAGACGTCAACGAGAAGTATATCGAGAAAATAAGCGACGATCCGAGTAGAACTCTGATGGGAGGTCGACAGGAGAATTGGTTCTACCGCTCCTTATCCAAATCCAAGGATCGGAATGCAACCTGGCGAGTGATTGGGAACCAGATCGTATTCTCTCACATCAAAGGGGATGCGACTGGAGGAGGAGACACCTGGGATGTACGCTTACTATATCCCTCTTCCGTCGGAGGAGTTCGATTGCTGACTTCCAATAGGGTTATATCGCGAACAGAAACAGAACACTCAACCATCTATATAAGAACAAGATTGACAACAACATCTTCCTATCGGGAGACAGCCATATGAACTGGGTACAGACTGTGCCACTATTTCTTCCAGTACACTGCTGACTCTTATTAGGTGTCTGACTTGGCATGGCTGGGCACTAAGAAGTACGACCCCAAGACAGGAAAGGGTGCCATAGGGGCCGAGTTCGCGGGTACCGCGGTCAGCTCGTGGGGTACATCAGGCATCAATTCCATTGAGCCTGACGCAGGAAAACTCTCTCGGAAAGCCATCACTGAGAACAAAGAGCTGTTCTGGCAGGAGGGTTACTACCGTGGCTATTTTCACTTGTCAGTCACTCCCAAGAATGTCTCAGCTCAATTCTTTGGTAAGTCAATCAATCATCATAAACGAGGTATCGACATGAAACTAATAGGAAGGCAGGCTCGCCATCCATTGCCACTCATAATGCTTGGGAGATTCCATTAGCGAATTTCACAGTTTTCGCTGGGGATAATCACATCCATCGACCGAAGGATGGCATCCAGGCTGAGTCTGGAGCCTTGAAGTTTGGGAAAGTGAAACACACAAATTTTACGTTGAGTACCGAGACCAGGATTTGGAAGATTAAAGGCTTTGACAAGATGTACCTTAACCCAGAGCCTAGTTTCCTTGGCTCGTCCTAAGCTGCCAATAGGCTTCACGTAGTGTCAACTAGGCTTCGAGTTTTGTAAATGAGGTAATGCAGAGGATTTATAAGCTGATACTATATACTATAGTTGTCCCTTGTTGAAAGGTAGATCAATTATTGCATGGAGGTTCGGCATGTCCATAGATGTGAAAAAGCAACAGCTAACCCTTGTACTCTGTCACCTCAATCTCATCCTATCCGTCGATCAGCAGACTGATGATAGCACTCAAGAGTTATTAATTACCTCGAACTCTCCAGGGATAATCAGACCCATAATCGCTCGAGTCTCCATGGACTTATGTCCCTTGACATACTGTTTGTACTCAGGTGCCCCAGGACGAAGGACATTATCTGCCACAATATGGCTCCCCATCTTGAGCAATCCTAGTGATTCGGCGACCTGTAGATCCGTGACATACAAGTCTTCAACGTGATCCAGAAACAACATATCCACAGTTTCGAGCTTTCCTTCTTCCTTCAGTCGAGTAAGGGAATCAGCAGCCTTTCCCGTAATCACCTTTACGACATCTGATAGTCCTGCTAGATCGACAATGTTCATTATAATATCTGCGAAAACCGGATCGGCTTCCAGGCTCCAGTAGACGATGTTGTTCGTAGCGTCATGGCTGTCCTTTTGTGCATTCCTCAACGCGTTTCCCAAGAATAGCGCCGAGTAACCAACATAACCGCCCAGCTCAACAAAGATTCTGGGTTTGGTCTCGGCAATAAGAGCGGCGATCTTTCCTGCTTTGTCAGGGCCAATGTTGATCAGGAAGTCTCGCTGAGCGGCGAATTCATCCATGGCTTCGCAGATGACCAAGGGATTGATTGTTACGCATACTTGGGAAGTTTGGATGGTCGTAAAGCCAGCGTAGGAGAACAGCTTCACGACCATCATTCCACTTAAGCAACCAGTTAGCTAGTGATTGAACGGCAACTATAATGGGCATACCTCGACGTATGCGTCCCCAAGCTCTTCCAGCTTCCGCATTGATGGATACTTTTCATATAGCTTCCTGCGTTCTTCCATGGTAAGTCAATTGTTGTTGGTCCAAGATAATTAAGGAGCAGAAACAGGCGAGACATGTAAGCAAAGGAAATGCCCCTGTTATTGTCCATCCATGCTTACACGGCTCGGACGGCAAGGGCAAGATGTGTGACATACCCTTGTTGATAGATAAGCAAGTTGAAAGGCGGGGTTTGTCACAACTCCATATGGCACAAGTGTACCGAACATTTACTATCAGATAGAAACTACAGTAGAGTAATGTTCATATTAGTATTAGGTTAAAGATTCAAAAAGCCAAGAGAGAAAATGGTTCGAATATATTTATCTGGATCATTCATCCTCCAGATCCCGCACTGTGTCGTACATTCCATTCCATCCAATAGAGTCTAATGTCCATTTTGAGCCGTCATGTAAGATATGTTGAGTCAATGAAAAGTTGGCTTGATTTTGCCTGTTGGGGAACCGCTTCAGGTGCTCGTTTCTGCAATACTCATCACGAAAGGAGCCGGACCCAAGTTCCGTTAGAGTTGGGGGTTGGTCAAGTGGTGCAGGGCTGCCCATCCACTTCGCGATCCCCTCTATCTCATCTCGTGATACTCTAGCTTTGAATAATGGGTCATGGATAGGATGATGCAATACCTGGGCAGTTCTTTGAATCCAGTAGTCTAGGACTTCTTTGTGACTCTTTGTCCCTTGACGTGCATTCAATTCGGCAAGTGGATAAATACCAGTCGCCTTGAGCTCATTCAACTCCTGCACGAGCTTTTTAAATTCAAGTACTGTTTCGGGAGGAAGCTGGGGGTTGTTGGGTTCGAAATTCGCCGCATACCTGAGGATGACATCTCGACATCGAGCTCCGATTCTGACGACTGATCGTAAAAGATCACCCTCGAATGGAATGACGTGAACACGTCGAAAGGCGGACACATCCACTTCTTCGTCGTCGGTGCTCCCAACAGGACTTCTGTCAAATGGCATGCCAGAGTTTCGTAATCGCGACAGCGCCTGTGGCTGTCTGAATCTTGATTCCCACAGCCCATTCCACGAGTCCCACTGTACGGGTTCAGGAGGGGGGAGAGGAACCGACAAACTACTAGAATCAGACGAGATGCCCAATTGCGCCCCATCTGCAATATCTGACCAAAGGAGGCATTTGGGGCTATTATGAAGTATCAACTATAATGTGCTATTGTGGCGGATCTTCAAGGGCGACGTACCACTGATACCCGCGGCTAGGACTAGACTTTCTTGACTCGAACACGTGGTCGCATCTGAGGCACGAAAATCTAGTAGACTGGATGCCAAGACGTTCCACTAGGATAGACATGTTTAGTGAATCCCCGGGAACAACAGATGTTGACCAGTTCTGTGGATTGATAGGCATATTTGTCTGTGATTGCACAATGACAAACCGTCGTTGCTCGACGAGGAGCCGTCCAGGCTTGTTGTAGAACATCACGACGAGCAGTCGGCACAGACCCTGGGCGTGTCAGTAAAAGCGCTCACTCAATGGAATGCCAAATAATACCTCCCAGGTGTCACACATTTGATAGGGAAGGGCCATTTTGATACCAAAGGGATTCTCGAATTCTAAGACCGGAAGGCTTATGGTGGGCGTTCTCATTGCGGATTCCAATCTCATCACGATGTCGTGCAATGAAAGCAAAATGCGAGTGTTTCGCTGGACGAGACCAATGATCTCGTTACAATAACTCACGACAGTCTTGATCCATCGCTCGAGGTGCTCAGTGAGGGTGAACAATCTGACAAGTTGTGATGAGGCCGCCCCCATGGTGTTGGTGATAACATCCAGAACCATGCTTGACTTTTCAGCGTTCTACTCCATCAAGCTTAGGGTCCTTTCTTGTTCGGCTTGTGCCGAGTTCGCAGCAACCACGAGTCTTTCGAGTCGCTCAGACCCAGCCTTGGCTTCGATGAGGCAGCTCCTTATCTCACGCGAAGCGGTCTCTGTGGTTGTTATCAGAGCCTGCAAATGTTTGGCGAATGGATTATTGGCGGTATTCTCTGATTTCAGGCTATCCCTACATGCTGTCAGACGAAAGGTATTTGAGACAAACTGGTGGAAAGAAAACTTGCCAGTTCTGCATTGTCAATAGAGTATTGATCGCCAAAATCTCACTCGTTAATATCGCGCGAAGTTCATCAACTTCATGGCGCGCGATAGCTGACCAATGCAATCGCTTCTTGCAGGTCTGTATCCAACCCTTTTTACTCTTATCCATACAAGTTGCTGGTAGTAGAGTATTTTCGTAACTCCTCATCTTTTGTTCGAACGCCTGCAACGGGCCAAGGCAATGCAAGGCAATCGCCCGAACCCTCTCAAGCCTGGCTTGCTCATTGGCGCGAGTCGGTATAAGATGAAACGCCTGATGGCAAACTTTTGATAGAAAGTCTAACTCAATCGCTAGCCGCTGGAAGTGCTGCGGCGCATCTTTGTATGACTTGACCTCGACGACGATGCGTTCGATTAGCCCTGCGATGGCGATCAAGTCGCCGATACTATCTCAGTCAATGAACGTATCGCGAGGGATGCAGGCAGTTGTAGGTTGGTACCTATAGCCAAATGACATTGCACTAAGGTTGGGAAGGATTGAACCCCCCGGAATGGCGGCTTGAAATGGCTAACAGAAGATAATGCCTTGACACCGTTTCAGTAGCTGCATAGAATGTTGTTTCTTAGAAGGAAGAAGAATGAACTTCCTGCGGCCTGACACAAGACAATCATGATATGGTTGGGGGCTATGGACATCATAGCCAATCAGGACGTAACACAGAGTGAGGCTTACCATGAAGCAAGAGTCTGGATGCCTCTACCAGTTGGCCACTTTTCTTGTTGGCGGGGTCTTGCCAGGAGTTGCTTTAGTGGCAGACCTTGAAAACCGAGCCCCGACGGCTGACCTCAAGGCAGACAGACACCCTGCAGGGCAACACATTCAGCCGTCGTAGTGGGTGTTGCTTTTGCAGTGTGCGGGGTTGCTTGCTGATCACACACAAAGTCCAAGGCCATCTCTTCTCAATATCATCAAGTAAAAACGAACTACTCGTCTACCGGTAAAGAGAAGTCTGATAAAGTCGCCCAGTAACATCCCCCCGAACGATGTCAAACATAAAAAATAGTCGTAAAGATCAAAGATCAGACAGCCTTTCAAGATTCAGCGGAACACAAAGTTACCTGAGTTTCTCCTGTCAATATTGAAGCGAGAGCTGCTTTGTGCTTGCTGGATCAAAGACATCACGGTCGGTTTCCCGTCAGCCACAGCGATGTCTATATTTTCGACGCTGGTTTCATGGGCGGTCATAATATCATCGTAGCTCCTCTACAGCAGGCGAACGATACAGTAACGGTTCTGCAGCCGCATTCGCTGGTCAGCTTGAAAGGTCCGTTCCTAATCTTTGGCTTAGGCTTCTAGTTGGTGTGGTGGCGGGATTGTCCTCAGGGGGCAAAAAAACACCCAACTGTGATATAGGGTGTTAAAATAAACCTAGGGAAGATTCCCCTTAGCTTAGGCTAAGCTTGCCTAAATATTTTCATCGCTTAGGGTCAAGGTCCCAAGGTTTCTTTCCTCCCCTAGATTGCCTAACGTTAGCACGAATGTGGCTTTTCAACCCTGTAAATGGACCTATTAGAAGCAAGTGGCGAAGTCGTGGGTGCTTATGAGCTGACCATGCAGAGACGTTACAGAGCCTCGTCGAACTCTGGATCTCGTCACCTTGACAATGGCCATTGTAGTCCCCTCAAAATTGTGTATTACACCCAAATCATCGTACTTGGACTACATACTTATTGTGATGCCATCATGGTGCGAACAGAGACTCTTCTCAGCGAGTACATCAATTTTAGCGACCAGAATGCTGGATTGAGCGATGCAGAGCTCACCAACAAAGAGCTCATGTTCTACGGTGCTGCAGCAGTCAGTCATCTCTGCAACGAACAAGAGCAAGGTATCAACATCGATGAGAATCTTCATCAGAGTGATCGATTCCGATTCATCCGAGAACTAGACATTATCTCGTCTGTCTACTCAATTGCGCCGATTAGCAAGAAAGCGGGGATCAAGTCAACACCGCCGGTCATTGCCTGGTCGAATCGCCTTCAGACCGTCTTTCTAGGGTTCTGTTGTACACGTAACATGAACGATGTCCATTCTGATTTAGACGTGCGCTTGACAGCGTCTGATGGCATAGGATCGCGATTCCATAAGGGCTTCTGTGACAGAAGTGAGGAGTTTGTGCCGCTTGTTGAATGGCTTATGAAGAGGCACAAGTTGGTTGTTTGCGGCCACAGCTTCGGGTGCGTTTGTACAAGCATTTTCCTCATCCATGCTAACCTCAGATCTTAGAGGCGCCCTGGCGACTATCTCGTCCTACCTGGCCATGGTTGGCCACGATCCTCTTCCGAACGCCTGGGAACAAAGGCAGGGCGGTGTATCCATAATCACATTTGGAGCACCTTCGTGCATGGTCGCTGAACCACTAGGAACCACGGTTTCCTTTCAAACGAACCTGAGCGGCAATTTCCACCACGTTATCAACCCTCACGACTACGTTCCCTTTGCACTCAACGATAGTTCGAGGAAGTTTAAGCAGACCTTTGATGCTCTAAGAACACCGCTGGGGAACCTGTCACCCACGATCCAAATGCTATGGCCTATCCTTGAGTATCTCTTAGATCTTTTGTTGCAGCACACGGGCAAGTTCTGCCACTTTGGGTGCATGTACTCTATCGCGGCTGAAATATCAGGGATCCAGAATTGTGTCCAAACTTTGCGACTCGACGACATTCCTCAGATACCTAGCGCGGGTCAGGTTGACCGATATCACAAGATGTCACACTACTTCCATTGTGTCAAGAGCTCTGTTGGTTCCAGATTTATTCAACAGGCCTCAAAAGAACTGCATCATGCAGTCTCTGATGTTTCATCGATGATACTTCCAATGCCTGGAACGGTAACAAGTTGCTCCTGCGTGGTTCACAGCGATCACATGATTGTATCATTGGATATCAATACGCCTGTGATGCAATATCTCTTGAAAGGAGCAACGTTTAGTAGCGATACCCGAGAAATTCCTCTCGCGATTCTTGGGTTTCCTGCCAAGTCTGACCGCTATCAGGTAGGCATTGACTTCTAGTTATGAGCCATTTTGTCCATTTCAACTGACCTCTTCGCCTAGAACTCTGTCAAACTTGAGTATAGGATCAACGACGATGACCCCTTTGAGGACATTGGAAAAGCTTCAATCGCCATTCAGGAAGGCATCACCCTTCATGATATCTTCGGGCGATCTACAGACATCGATGTTGATACCTTGCGATCGATGAGTCTGGACAGAGCTAGCTTACCGGCGACCTTCGAAAGTATCAGACTAGCAATGATACGTGCGCTCGTTGCTCAGATGTCAAAGGTCCAGGCCCTGAGAACTGATAATACCTCTCGCGATGCCCATCCTCGAGAAGAAGTCATGACGATTGCCGGCAACATCAAACCTGTTGTGGGATGCATCGACGGTCTTGTTAGCGATGCTAGCCCCCATCTTGTTTTCAGTCGCCTTGGCCATGCTTTTACCATCCTGAAGGCGCTTTGGCCAAAGGACTTTGAGATTGGATCCGATTTCCATGCTTCTGTGCCTGGCGCATATGGAGATGGAGACTCTGATACTGGCCTTCTTCATGATATCCCTGCCGCCTGCCCTAAAGTTCTTAGGAGGCTCATTACGGATATGGTCATCAGCCAGAACGCCCCAAGTATCACCCGAGCTCAGCTTCTTGTCCAAAATTGGGAAGTTGCCAAGAGACCCACGTTGACAAAACAATTCAACAAAGTACCGACATTTGCTGGAGCTCTCAAGACGTTCAGCCATGATCTATATCATCGTTCGACAGACCCTACAAGGCGCACAGAGCAAGCAGTGTCCCAGTTTCAAGACGTCATGGGTGTCATTCAATTTTGTCATCTTGTCATCATCACTCAACTTGACGCGCCATATGAATGGTACTGCAAGTCCACCGAGGGCCACCGGATCACCTCAGCTGCTTTGGGTGCTTTGCCGTCTTATTTTTCTGGAGCCTCGTTATTCTCTAGAGTCCTATCTCTGGGCCTTGGGGCGACTTCCGCTGCTGGATTGGGCGTCACTGGTGGGATAGCTGTGTTATTCACAAGCACAACTATCATCAATCATCTCCTTAACAGGCACAAAACATATCTAGATCTGTCGTTTCCTGGTGTCCTAGCTATTACTCTGCTGGCACTTGGCCTACCCATCGCTGAGTCCGATGACATAGTGGAGAAGACCCTCCTCGATCGCGTGAAGCAGGATATTGCGAGCTCTCATTCGGTGGAAACGATAGATAAATGGAGAGGCAAACTCGAAGAGGGCTTGAAAGAGTATCCTGGGGTCAAGGCCAACCAGTGGTGTATTACACCTACCTTCTTCTGGCCTAGGTGGCTTTTCAGTGTTGCTCAAGTCGCCCAGCTCCGAATCCAGCTTTCGGACAAGATCTGCATCGGAGTGCAGGGCTCCACAGAAGCTGGTAAGAGTCAAATGCTTACTGTTCTCACCGGTGCATCTGAGAACTACTTCAAGCCTGGCTCCAGTAGTCTCTGCAGAACTTTAGGCATTCAGTCTTACGACTCCAGTAGCCTCGGGGCCATTTTCCTCGATAGTCCCGGTTTCGACGACCAGAAGCCAGAGATCAAGTACATGGCCGACGTATTCCAGGAACTGTTTGCCATCGTGATCATTGTGATCCCGATGGAACGAACACGATCTGAGGCAACTGAAAGCGCCTTGCACATAGCTATCAAACTGCTCCGCGACCAAGAAGATAAGCGCCCGCTGCGGATCCTGCTAAGCCAGGCAGATGGTCTGGACCATCATCGCAACAACAAGCAGAAGTTTAGGGACACACTACATGATGTCAAGGAGCAGTTTATGTCTAGATTTAGACAAGAGCTTGGCGAGAACTTCACTACCTTCAGACAGCAGCCTTTCCATGATGGAATCGTCTGCAAATCGGAGAGGCTGGAGGATATTATCAAGCCGTTTTCAACGCATGCTCAAATGACTTTAGATGGCATTAGTGCCTTAGCAGATTGTCCTTCCAGGACGCCATGTAAAATCGAAAGGGAGAGCCACTTCGAAAATTTGTGCGAATTGGCTGATGCGGGAGAGATATGGGACATTGAGTCGCTACGCTCCTGGCTTCGGGACCTTTCACCCAACAGCGTGCCGATGTCGAGTGGCCGCGTGCGGGTATACTGTGATTAGGTTTGGCAATGCGATGTTTTCTCATTTAGTATCTCTGATACTTGCTTTATATAGACAACGTGTTCCATCTGTGTTATCTTTATCTCACCTAAAAAGTACCTGCAGGGACCCCTGTTTGTCTGTTGGTTGCAACATAACATCCTGTATACATGCCCCCCTTCCGTATCGGCTGATTACAAGAGGAGAACTTGGCTGACATCACATCACCCCATGAACCCCGCGGCGTTAAGTTCTAAATACCGCAGCCAGACCTAGATCAGACATCATGGTTCTTAGACTATTGATCCTTAGTCATTCATATTGACTGTCATGTCTGATCCACAAACCAGTGACAAAGCAGTTGACCAGCCTGCGCCGACATCAGGTGACGCGCCCCAGGAGGAAGCTCCCACAGGGCTTCTCCCCGGTCAGCATTGGACGCAGACCGTACGTCTTCAGCACATTACCATTTACACTTGATGGGATTAACATTCTGGCGTCCAGGAGCCAGATCAGAACGATGAAGATGACGATAATGACTCAACACTATCGGGCAACGCAAGCTCAACCGCTTCGCTTTCTTCCGATATCTTGCGCTACCGAGAAATCAACGGTAGAAGATATCATAGCGAACAAGGCGATGCTCAGTACTGGTCAGTCATCATTTCCACAGTCTCACACAACTGTCATTAAGTCCAGCACATCAGCTGACCTATTGTCTAGGATTTCAAACGACAACCAAGCCAATGAAGCACTGGACATCAAGTAAGGATTTAGTGTACCTCATCAGTCTCTCTGCTCAAAGTTCTCAGTCACCATGTTCTGATTCTCATGTACAACGATAAACTCTACAAAGCACCTTTGAAAGAGGATATACAGGTACTTTTTTCTATCCAAACCGCAGCTTGAGCCATTTGCTAATTCGTCTAGGACGTTGTAGATATTGGAACAGGCACAGGTAAGAGGCCCGTTACTGTGTCCCTCATGGATATTGACATCTAATTAACTACTCTTGTGCAGGAATCTGGGCAATGTAAGACTTTCATGAGCGGCTCTTAGGGCCACTAACTCACACTGATAGGGACTTTGCCGATGAGTTTCCAAGCGCAAAAGTGGTAGGAATCGACATTTCCCCAATCCAGCCAGGCTGGCTACCACCGAACCTTGAATTGTTAGTACAGCATCGATTACCAATATCATCATACTGAAACACTAATCTTTTAGTCAAATCGATGACTGTACCCAGGAATGGACTTTCAAAGAGAATTCACTTGACTATGTACACATGAGATTCCTGGTCGGCAGCATTGTTGACTGGCCTGGGCTGTTCAAGCAGGCATATAAATGTCTGAAGCCAGGAGGTTATATCGAAAGCCACGAGGCCTCGCCCTGCATTGGCAGTGACGATAACTCAGTATCTCAAGATAGTGCTATGGGTCAGTGGGGAAAGATCTTCATGGAAGGAGGTCGAAAGCTTCAACGGCCATTCTCCGTTCTCGAAGACAACGTTCAAGTTGAGAGCATGAAAGAAGCAGGATTCGTCAACATTGAGGAGGAAGAGATCAAGGTATTTATTTACTATACCATGCCGTTCGTCTAACTCGTCGATTTTAACCGAGGCCAGGTACCTATCGGCGGATGGCCAGAAGATCCCAAGCTCAAAGAGGCCGGTCAGTATTTCCAGGCTGCAATCCTACAAGACGTTGAAGGCACTCTCATGTTTATCGCAAACCTATTGGGGTGGAGCAAAGAAGAGATTCACGTCTTTGCCGCTCGCTACCGCCGTGAAATCCGGTCGAAAAAGGTCCACGGGTACTTTCGCGGAAAGGTGGTATGGGCGCAGAAGCCTCTCGACGACTAAGACTCTGGCGTCGATTCGTTCTGCAATCTATCATCTATGTGGGAAAATACTTGTCATTTCTATTACAGAGAATGGATGCCGCTTCTCTCATGTCTACTCGTCCCCAGTAGCAAACTCTCCCTTCGCAATCTTATCACTAAGCGCCTTGTTGGGTGTAAAATAAGACGAAAAGTCCTCACGCGCTTCCAGTAACAGGTCTGCTACCATTCTTCCAAAGACAATTTCTCCAGCTGGGTTCAGATGCGTCCTATCACCTTCTCCCCAGTTATAACGCTGTGAATCCTCATTTCCGATAGCGTTGACATAATCTGTGCTAGCTTTGTTGAGTTCCAGATATTGGGCGCCGACATCTCCAGCAGCGGCGATAGTCTCGGCAGCCCATTCCTTGAGGTTCTGAACGACCTCGCCGTTTTGGAACGTACGGCGTGTGAGTGAAGTGACAAAGATCTGATGTTCCTGTTAACACGCGAAATAGTCGCAGATCGGACATGAGACTTACCGGTGTTCCGCCAGCTGCTTTGATCTGGTTACCAATGTCGACTAGGTTGGCATGGAACTCATCCAATTGCATGACCTTCTGATCATTGTGGCCAAATTGAATCGTCACAACAGGCTCAAATTCGGCCTTCGCTGCATTGACGTCTTTGATGAGAGTGTCCCAACGACCATTGGACTTCCAAGATACAGTAGTAGAGCCACTGACACCTCGATTATCGCCTTTAGCTGGGGCATTGAGGTATGATAAGAAACCGTTGCCCCAGCCACCGTCTACAGCGACAGTCGAGTCACCGATGAGGAAGAAATGTGGCGGTTTGACTGCTCGGGCAATAGGGCTTGACTGAACAGAGCCAATGACGGCGAGTGCCAGACCGGCAAAAGAGAATCTCATTTTGAAGGTTTCTTGTTCGGTTTTAGGAAAGTCAATAGCCGAAGAATAGCGCGTCCTTAACTCTCAAATGATTATACTCGGAGATGGCTTAAGATCAACTTAATATGTCTCCCTATTCTTCGGTCCGGCACTGGCAGCTTATATCGTGCACAATACATCATAGACCAGCGTTATGGTGTATGGCATCTTGGCGGGGTCCGCTACTCTCGGTGCAATGATACCACGAACTCGCATATAAATAGCGCATGCGTTGATGTCGCCATTCCTTGTCGATACATCGGAGTGAGATATACCGCAGACATATTTGGAAAGATCAACATTGGCTTATCTCTCAGTAGTGGAAGAGATATTTCCAGCGGGGACCCTGGGTGCAGATCATGGACTGTTCCGATATTATTTGGTGGTATGGGCTACCCCTGCTGCGGCGGTCTCATGAACCACATTGGCAACTTAACATTACTAGAAAGTTGACGAACTCCAAAAACAAGTATATACAGTTCATCTGGGGTACATAAGTTCTCTCGTCATTACTAATTCAAGCCCAGAGTACATCCGTAATCTCCTCAAACAAATTCGCCGCCCAAATTGCATCATAGTCAAAATGTGGCCGAGCAGATACCGCCTCCCTCTGAACAATTTGAGTGTTAAGTGCGGTCATGTCATCTGACAACTCAATATGCTCCACTTGCCCTTCATCGTCGGATAGCTTCTCATCCAGCTCAATAACCCTCGGCAGACCAGCAACACTTTCAGATGCGCGACGCTTTCGAGGCGTGTACAGAGTTGTCGCAGACAAGTTATGGATCGGTCCGTAGGCCAGCCTCTTCATCCTCGCGTCTTGAAGGATAAACATCGATAGGTCCAGTTCTGTTGGTGGCTTACCAGTGATCAGAGCGTAGTCGAGAGAAAGTCGAAGGCGCATGTATTGGCGTGTGATGAACAGTTCATCCCAGTACTTTGTGAGACTCTTCGAAGGTGCTGACAATGCACCTTCTGCTCCTGAGGACTGCCTACGTCCTGGTGGCTTCGAGTGCGGGCGCAGCGGTAGCTGAATGGGCGTTGATTGAACGATCTGGGTGATCATTCTACTGATATCTTCGGCACCTTCAAAACGCTTACTACACAGATGCATTGCTTGCGCGTGATATCTCGTCAACAGTTGATCTTCGTCACTTTCGAGGTCTTTCGGTGCTATTCTCTCATCTATGGAGCTCAGCATAAGCGGATATGCAATGTAAGCAATGCTAACCAAGGTTAGTTATAGCAAGTCCACTGAGAGCCGGTCACTTACGCAGATATAGGTAGGTGTTGAGTTAACCCTTCTTGAACGATGAAACCCACTAACTTGGTCGTTTCTGTCGTCGCATAACTTATGTCCTTTCCAATATTCCGGAGTACAGTGTCGTCAATGATGTTGACTCCTTTCTGTCGCTGCTCAATCATCATAGCTTCATGATTCCCAAGAGCAATTTGGGCAGCACTACATTCATTGTCAGTATGTAGAACGGCACTAGTAACTCAGGCTACGCACTAGGCATATATGTACACTACGCTTGATATCAAAGTGGTTGATCGGTGCGATCCCGTGCCCTTGAGGAATGGATGCAGCGCTTTGTCGGCTTCTTTCTTCCAACGCGTGAGGTTACATTTCGCGGCCCTGATTTGAGACAGTGTTTTCTCAAAATTATCAAGCGAATATGTAATGTCGAATGCGTTCGGGCCGTAGCAAATCGAAAGAGTCTCTGTCAGAATAACTGCCAGACGACATTGGAAATTTATGATGTCTGCTAGCTGACGCTTCGTTCTAGGGTCATACACGGCAGAGCTCTCTGCTTCATCAGCAAGATCCTCGGGAATGATCGGATCTAGAGTGACATTAAAGCTTGAAGGTGTTATCTGCAGAGGTTTTCGAAGACCGAGTGTTAAGACTCTGTCTCTCCAGAACAGAGACCACCAAAGCCTCTTATTCCTCTTCTTGCGCGATATACTCGAACCGGGAGCTTGGAAAGTGTGGGCTTGGGCAACGATGGCGTTTTGAATAGCGATAGCTAGCCAGGTGCTTCCTGCATGTGGTTCAAGGGCCGAGAATTGGAACGTCAAGAGTAAAGCTGCCTGGGATTTAGTGAATGCATCACTCTCCACCCCAAGGTCAAATAACAGCTTGAGAATGTCAGTGGTTATACGCGACTTGGGGTGAGTTTACTTACCTTGGCTCTTCTATAGAAGATATTCCGTGCCACCTTCACGTTTGTGTATCCAGCATTCTTGAGTACTACGGGCGATACGAACTGTGTCTTGTCAGCCCTGTATCAAGACAGTCAAAGGATCCTTACCGCTGATGCTGCGAAAAGCATCGCTTGGAAAACGAGCAAGGACATTGGTTTCCCTCTTCCATCTTCCGTCTCTTCCCCCATGTACATGTCCCAGAATTCCTTCTCGTCTACTAAAGGATAGTAGGGATGTAGGTACAGGAAATACTGGTTGATGAACTCCTCTTGAACGGTTCGTACAGGCAGGTGAAAGCACCGGCTGAGTTCGAGAAATTCAACATCTTCTTCGGGAAGGACTCTAAGATCAGGTAACACCAAGAATGGCTGTGTTGTGTACAGGACTTCAGACTGGGAATATGCCGCTGAGGGTCGGGGCTTGGACATGATGCCTGAGTCTGCGGATGCTGTGTTCTATGGGTAACACTAAAATAACCCAGAAATGAAGGTCTCGTATATCGCGTGAGATTCAAAGGCCTTGGTGTACTTTTTGGTCTTGGTTTGCAGGGTTCGAGTGATAGTCCGGTCATCCGTAGGACCGTAACCATCCTCAACATGGGATGAGCTGAGCGTTATCGGAGTCCGGGAACCAAACTTCCGTCTCCACTTTCAGCTGCCGAGATGACTCCACTCGCTGACAAGGTTCATCAACTCGTGTCTTGCTGCCTCAGGCCTACAAACTAGCCCAAGACGGTAAACAGCTTGAGCTCCTTCAACGAATCTACCACCACATACGCAACGAAATCTGCCACGTTACAATCATTTTATTCTCTTCATCAATCAACTATCTGCCAGTCTTTACAACCATTTTTTATCTGCCTGAACGTCTCTTACCACGAAAACTATGAGAACCAGATCAAGCTACTATTATGCATTACGAGGGCCTCTTTTATGATGACGGCGAGGTCTCAGAGGATCCCGATTTTCCCAATGCCAATCATGAAGCGCAGCGCGAGCTGATGGCCTATAGCGAAGGACGATATGAGGGTCGCCCTTCAAGAGTAGATGTTCGTGAGCGAGCCCAGAACTAATCAAAAAACATCTATGCCAGCTACCATCAGCTCAACAAGATACTCGAGAGACATGAGGCCACTATCCAGAGAAGATGGATGAAAAAGCCCCTCCAACAGAGGCTTCAAATTCTCCTCAAATTTTGGCCTGATATGCCTGCCAGCCATCGCCCTGATTTCGCGGCTTTCCGGCAAGAGCATGCAGTAGATCGACATGAACATGGGTCCAAGCTGAAAGACCATTTCATGTGGCCCACTGTCAACTAGGAAGACTTGTTGGGACCTAAGCTCATGCTCTTGTTGCTGAGTTCCAAGGGAAGACTTGCTCCTCCTGCCTTTGCTGCCGTTGATTATGAGGGGCTTTGGTTTGGCAAAGCGACAAGAGGCCTCCACCCCAAGCTTCTTCATTATCATACCATGATTATGCATGGTGCTACAAACGCCGAGGAATACGGAAAGCTTGTTCACTGGGAGTCTTACCCAGATGCCGAAGAGTGGGTGAGAACACGAAGGCAGCTTCTCCCTGGAGATGGCCTCTTGGTTCTCGAAGTTCAGGACCGTCTCATGAAATTTCTTGTTGTTTGCTGTCACCAAATTCTTCACGAGATTCCCCCAGACGTGATTACTAAAGAGACAGTAGATAGAATGCGCCGAGCTGAAGCGAATCTGGATATAGTCTAGGCTAGGATCGACCGAATCACTAAAAAGAACGTTACAGGGTTCGAGGATGATGTTTCCATGGTCTACAAGATGCTTTCCAGGATCGCGTACCCTCCGAAGGACGCCTGAGTGGGTTGAGCCTTTCAAGAGAGACTCGAAGGAAACGAGATCTGTGGTCGCTCAACAAACCATTTTCGAGACTGTTTCTAGACGAGCCTGAGCAGGAACCTAAGAAGTTCAAATCAGAAGTCAAGTTAAAGACCAAGGTTAAGACCAAGCGCGAACAGACAGAGCCTGCCACTGCGGAGGAGGTGAAACCGCCGGCTGCTGAAGCAAAACCAGAACCTGAAGCCACACAGCACATATTTGCTGTTGATGCGAAGGCGCTCAAGGTGTTCCGTACTCTGTTCTTCGATCCTGAGATAGCATCGACTCCTGGCTTGATCCCGTGGAACGGCTTCCTATATGCCATGGCAGCGGCTGGCTTCAAGATTGAGAAGCTGTATGGCTCGGTCTGGCAATTTACTCCCAATAAGCTGGACTTTGAGCGCAGTATCCATTTCCACAAACCTCATCCGATGGGTAAGATTCCTTTTGAGGCGGCTAGACGACATGGACGATGATTGACGAGAGCTTATGGATGGCATGGAGGTATATTTGTACTGAAGGAAAAGTCATAGAGGTTAAAATATTAGAGTATATTTTGCTTGGATCTCAGTACAGATACAGATCTCGGTATTCTTAGGTACCCGTTTTGATATCTAGTGTTGGCTTGGTTCTGGGCACGATGGTTGAGAATCTAAGAATGTTCGTCATAGACCCTCTTTGCAAGCATAAACCTGAATTTGTGACACGCAGCTATCGAGATGCAAAAACGAATAAGATGTAATATCTGCTATTATTATATAGGAAAATGTATTTATCTCACAATTTGTACATTATGAGATATTTTGCTAGTAGATATAATGAAGCCCATTGAAGCTGTGATGTTATCAAGGAAACTATCCACCCTAGAGCTGCAAGACGCACCCACAACTGTGGAGCAGAAGCAGAACCGTCGCCCATTGAAACAGCTCGGCTCTGTGACACTAAGCTAGACCAGAG
The DNA here is from genome assembly GCF_000149555.1 of Fusarium verticillioides 7600. Classification (NCBI taxonomy): domain Eukaryota; kingdom Fungi; phylum Ascomycota; class Sordariomycetes; order Hypocreales; family Nectriaceae; genus Fusarium; species Fusarium verticillioides. Next base: position 3,339,394 of record NC_031678.1, on the reverse strand, counting down.
CCTGGGGCCTATCGATAACAGCAAGAAGCTCGCTTGAGGTTTGATTGGCGCGACAATGCGCGGAGATCTCCGCTGCTCCTTCCTGAACTTTTTAGCAAATGATTCACGAATTGGAAACTACCAGGATAAGCGAGCATGCCTTACGACACTGATCACCCAGAATGAAAACAACAACTCATGATACGCGATGGAGCAAGCGAAATGTTTATATATGATGAAGGAGACGGCCGACGGGCACGGCCTTTTCGCCAAAGAGCTCATCAAGGCTGGGACACGCATCATTCACGAAAAGCCGATTCTGACTGTCTCACAAGAGGAGACCAAGACGAAAGCCGAGTATAGATGTGTCGTTGATCAAATCGCGGACCTGAGTGACTCAGACAAACAGCGACTGATGGATCTGTACCACAACGACAAAAAGCTGCGCGAATTTTCATTCCTCCAGGGTCAACCTTGTCCTGGGACGGATCTCGATGCAGGGATTGTCTTGGCAAAATTCTATACAAACGCTGCGAACATCACATCCGGAGGTCTCGAATGCGGGCTGTTCACAACTTTCTGTCGCATGAATCACTTATGCACACCAAACATATGCTGGGTATACGATGAGCCGACAGGGTTCATGGAAGTATACGCAGTGAGGGATATCGACAAAGACGAGGAGATCACCAACTCATACATCGAAGTCGCGATTTCTCACGAGGCGAGGATGAAGGAGCTGTCGAATTGGGGCTTCACGTGTCGATGCACTGCCTGCGAAGGACAGGATGCCGCGAAACACGATGAGCGAAGGCGCAGGATTGCACAGATCAAGGGCATTCTCGACATGTATCAGGAAACGGGAAAGTCGGGCGACGTACCGAAGTTCGCTGAGATACCAAAGACAGACTTGGAAGCATTGAGGTTGGGCGAAGAAAGTCTTGCACTGTTATCGGACGAGGGGCTCATCGAACAACTGGGTGTCATGTATGGGCTGTGTGCTAAGTTTGCCAAAGGCGCTGGGCTAGATGACTTTGCGCAGGATTATGAGGAGATGGAGTTTGAGATCCTGGTAATAACGACTGGGGAGTATATCGATTGAACTGGTAAACGTTGGAAGGGATCAAGAATAGTGAAAAGCCCTGTTATTCGGGGCTGTGGCGTTTAAATGGCTTGCAGCCCGCATGGTAGCTAACAAAGAATTCCCAAGGCGACACTTTGAGCGGTCTTCTGCGAGATCTCTTTGGCACTGGGGAGCAGGTCTCTTTATAGCCTCACATCACTCCGTGTTATGTGCCATGAGACGATCAGTTTATGACATTATCATACTATAATACTCTAAATTACACGAGAAAAGAAGTCTTTGGAAGGGAATCATTCTGTAGAGATTTTGGGAGACAAAATAAAATGCGCCAGCAGCGTGACGACAGAGGAGAAAATGAAGGAAAATGGAGAGCTCTCGAGTCCTTTTATTGACAGCCAGGGCATGTCCAACACGCAGGATCATCCCAGATAGAGTTCATCGAAGGATCCTGGTTCGTCTCAAGCGGTATAGGCATACCGCTCAAAGCAAGCTTATAAACCGAAAACTTGCATCGATCATCCTTATATCCAGAACCCTTGCATCCTGGATAAGCTCGACAGATAGCAGCGCACCTCCGGGGAGTAGCCTGGGCATACTCTGTATAAACAGTGATCAAGTTGGGATCATTTCCATCGACCCAGCCACCTCCCATATAAGCCTCGTAATTGCAGAGAGTGCCGGCAGGAGGGTTGGCGACTGGCTTGCACTCATCGCCTAGAGTGTACGCGCACATATCGGGAGGACCCTTCGGAACAGAGTCAGGAACACACGCTTCGCAATCGGTGTAACAGCGCGTGTCCAGCCAAACCTGCTTCTTCCAGTCGTTTTCTTCGGTGACGAAGTTCTCCTTGAGTAAGGGAAGCTCAGAGAAGTAGCATCGGTTTTCGAACTGTGAGTATCCAGCGGTCAAGCAGAGTGGATGGCCTTGACAGATGGCTATGCATTCTTCGGCGCGGTCTTGGTGGGGATATGACTCGCGAGTCTCTAGCCAGAAACTTCTGCTCGTCAACTTGTCGCCCCATGAACAAAGAACGTCCTTGGGGTAGTTGAAGCGGTCAAAGTTGCACATCTCGCCGTGTGTATACTTGCATGTCTCTGTTGGGGTCGAAGAGGCAGTAGTGGTTTCTGATGTTGAAGTGGGTTCTTGAGTAGTCGATGTTGCATCTTCGGTCAAGGATGTAGAGTCTCGGCTCAAGGGCGTAGACACTTCGGGCGCTTCGCTTGATGTATCTACAACAGGGGTCCGAGCAGACGTGTGACTTGTTTCAGGCACAGTGGTGGTGCCCTCGATAAAGGTTGGCTCCACGTCAACGCTAGTCTCCGGTCGAGGCGGTCGCATGCTTGTTGACTTGGTGCCTGGCGTAGGCTCTAAGCCTCCAGAGCTAGTCTGCGGCTCAGGTAGCCAACGGGTAGTGTTCTGGGGAACTCTGGTGGATGGCTCCGCTATGATAGTTGTCTCCGATTCTACCGGAGCTCCAGTAACGCCAGCAGTCGTTTGGGACTGTGATTCATCACAGAGCTGACAGTTGAAGCAAGCCAACTCAGACCATTCTAGAACACGGTTTGGGTCCCCAGTGGTCCAACCTTGAAGCCTCAATGGCTCAAGGATGAAATTGCAAGGGTACCTCGGGTTGTTGTTCACAGCGAATGCGAAACATCCATCGATGTAAGCACAAGTCAACGCGCACTTCTGGATATCCATGCCTTGCATGGGATATTCCGACAGTGGATATGCCACAGCCTGAGCATTAGGCTGGGAACGGTACTCGCAGAATGGCTCCGAAGGCTTTGGCCACTTCTGTCCACAAAAGCCCGGAGGCCTGTAACCATCGGGGCAGACCTCTTGAGATGGAATCTCTGGTCTGGTGTAACCTGTCGTGGTAGCGGGAGGGGAGTTTGTGGTAGTAGTGACTGGCTCAATAGATGTGACTTGGTTGGCCGGTTCACTAGTTGGAGTGGATGGGAGTCTACTGGTAGTCTCCTCAGGAGTGTCGCTATCTCCAAAGTCCAGCTGGAACTGGTCGATGTTGTCCGGGGTGACCTGATTGGAGACAAAGACCGAGTCGACGTAGATCAGTGCCAGCCCATTGCCCGTGCAAGACAGAGAGATGCCAAAGCTGGCGCTTCGAGAGTCGGCCATGACAGTAGTAAGGACCCTGTTCCATGAGACACTAACGCCACCGCTGGTGAAAAGACCCATGGTGTAGAACTGGGTATTGCCAAGGTATCCATTGACGCTACACGCCTGGCTGCCTCCAGCGGTGATGACGACGTAATAGAACTGGACAGTATAGAGAACATTTCTGCTTGGAGCAAGGTTGGTAAGAAACTGTGAGATACTCGCCAGTCCGCCAAAAGCTCGCTTCTGTGAGTCGGAAGAGGAGCCCAATGCAACACAGCCATTGTCGGAGCTTCCGTCTCCTTTGTAGCAGTCGCCGTTTCGTTGCTCGGCCTGACCTTCAGCATCGAAGCCAAATATGCCACTTGCTGAGTTGGGGTCCTTGATAGAGAATCGTCCGTTGGAAACGGCATTTGTGATCACGACATCTCCCTGAGATTGTGTTGCAGTCGGTTCATCAGTAAGCGTGCTACTGGGTGCCTCTGTCTCTTGGCTGGCGGGACTGTCGGATGATGATGACCCCATTGACACTCCAGAACCTTCAGTAGAGAATGTGGAGGCGATTGAAGGCTCGATAAAAGAGGTTTCAGCAGATGCCCCAGCCGTGGAAAGTGTTGTCATGGTCTCAGCAGACGCAGATGCAGATGCCTCTTCGGTGGAAAGAGCCTCAGTGGAATGTGTTACAGTGGAGTATATTTCAGCTGAGTGTGTTGAAATGGTCTCATCAGTCTTGGTGGATGTCGTTGTAGGGCCGAGGCCATCGATTCTACCGTTAATACATTGCTCAGCTATCGACCACTGTTAGTAAGGGACCGAAACGAATACATAAACACTTACCTCTATACACGTTCAGAGACACCGGTACGCAGCCAGATGGCTCGGATCCGAAAGTCATGTAAACCTGTCCATCAGAAGGGGTTTGGCAGAATGAAGCTCCGCCATTGGGCAGCGCGGGATTTCGGAAGCGCAGAGCCCCTCCCTCGGAGCTGAAAGTTGTCGAAACTGTACTGTCGCTTGTCGAGGAAGATGCTTGGAGTTTCTGGTAGCCATCACCTAGGTATGACACAGGAACACCGTCCTCGGAAAGCTGACCGTTGCCAAGAGTGAAGATAGTAGCAAAAGTGCAGATGTCGGGATTTCCGTCACCAACAAATCCACCGATATCGCGCTTTGTGTTACCGCCCGAAGGGTCGACAAGAAGGATGATGCGCTCTCCGGTTGGCTCGAGAGTAGTCGAAGCAGCGGCGCTGGAAGCAACCGAGGAAGCGAGATCTGAACTTCGAGCAGCAGTAGTAGATGTCGATATCAATTCGACATCTGTGGTGTTTTCAGCTGGGCGCGGGACCCCCGTTGCAATTGATACTGGGGCGAGGTACGTTGAAAGATAGGTAATACAGTACGTCCCAGGGTCTTGATCCGCGAACTGGACGTCTTTCGCATCAACGGCAGCGGCACCACTGACAAGGCCGCTTAGCAGCGCAAACGCCCCAATGTTGCCCTTCATTTTGACGTGAAAACAGCAACGGCCGCAAGAATGGTAAATTGAAAATTTGCTACGACACCGACTACGTATAAGAATTAGGGCAAACGGACCGAGCGCAACTAAGCAATGCGAAATGTTGGTGGCGGTAAAATGGTCTGCTCGTTGAAATGACAACATGCAAAGGGGTCGATAGTGACAGACGCCATCATTTGAATTCAGGTCTCGATTGCGATCTCTGGGTCCAAAGTCGTTCTAAGGCTGAGACTATTGACCCGAATTAGTGGAAAAGCCGTTCCAAAAAAACATTAGGCTCGGTCTAGTCATCGTCTAGTCATCCCTTGCTTAGGCGACAGACTGCTCAGCCAGCCACTATCAACCCAAGGAATTGTCTAAACAGAACGAGATGAGAGATTTCTTAATCAACGGAAGAAGAGGCGTCTGATCCTAATCTTATCAATTAGACTCAGGGGATTCTTTGATTTGTTCCAATTTCAGGCATTCTCACACGTGGAAGGGGATGTCACTGAGCAAGGGAGAAGAAGAGTGAGACCCACGGGGCTTATGCTTATTAGACATGCATATTTTAATGACATTTTAGTTATTTATTAGCTGGCATAAAAAATTCGGTTGCATTGACTTTTGAGCAGCATCGGAGTGTCGGCCCTTCCGCCCATTTTACCCAGTCCATCAATAACATCTGCCCTCCTGGAGGAGACTTTCTAGAAAACATTTCCCTTGGTCTGTCTCATCTCCGAGACCTTCAGGTTCCTGATAAGAGCGACCCAGATAAACGACAATGCCATGATGGCCGTTCCAGCTGCCAACATTCGGGTCTGCGCATACCCGTATGCCTTTTGAATAGCAATGCGCTCTGGCGTGCCCTTTGCATAACTCAATTGCGTAGGGAGATCTCCGTAGATAGCATCGAGGTTTTCAAGCGCACTTGCGGGCAGATACATCTTCAGTGCTTTCTCAAAGGTATTCGTCCAGATGGCGCCAGAAATCGTGTCGCCGATACTGTCGCCCGCTGTACCAGTGACGCTCAACATAGCCAACGCCGCAGCAACGTGCTGATGATCGACAGCAGCAAGAACGGCGAGTTGCATGCAAATGGTGAAAACACTTCCGCCGACAGAAATGAAAATCTGACACATGACTAAGTAGCCCACGTAGCCAGTTGGGTTTCGGAAGTAGATCATTAGTCCTTGGGCGAGGATGTAAAGCGGCACACCGGCCCAGAGGAGCCACTTGAAGTACCCAGTCTTGCGGATACCCCAACCCACGAGGAACAACAGGAAGCCGGACACAACGTTGAAGGTGTTGTTAACGTAACCGGCTTCTGCGACTGTCAGATAGTTAACAACTTGCAGGAAGGACGTGAAATAGTTGTTCCAGCAGTAATACGAGATCTGATAAGTAAGATCGAGGAGACAAGCGCCAACGAGGGTTCTATCAGTCAAGAAGTGGAACTTGAGGAAAGGAACAGGCGCAAAGTAGACCTCGTTGAGGGCGAAGCCCACGAGAAGGATGAAGCCGACGATGATCATGGCGATGATGTACCCAGTTGACCAGCCGTGAGGTGCCATGGAAGCGATGGTGAATGGGAGAAGGAAGATGATTAAGCCAGCGGCAAAAAGGAACACGCCGAGGACTGCCAGATGTTTAGCTTTAGGGGTCTCTCAAATACGGATCGAACCTACCGTCAAACTCGAGTACATAGTGCCAGATGCTTTCCTTCAAAGTGCGGCCACTTGCCTTCTTTGGCAGAATATTCTTCTTGGCCTTTCGCAAGTTGATCTTGAGAAGAAGATACAAGGGTGCACAGACGACAGGGGTGATGAAGGCAAAGGTGCCGAAACCCCAAGGCCAACCAATGTCAGCAAGCATTCTGTCCGAAGCGTAAGATCCAGCAAAAGCAGAGATCATGTAGGGGGACGATGTAAAGGCATATGCCAAGGCTCGGTTCTTGAGGTTGGTAGCATCGGCAGTCATGACATCGACACTGTAGATCAGGCCCGTGAAACCGACTGAGTAAAAGACCTGCGATTACGTTAGCTCCGATGACCAACATGTGATTTATGTTACGTACATTTGCGGCACAGTAGGTCGACAGGTCTTTGGACGTAGCCATCAGAATCAGGCCCAGTTCGCAGAATCCCACCATCAGTAGATAACCCTCAGCTCGGCCCCAAAGATCAAGGAGTTTGGCAAGCGGAATGAAGACAGCGGCAGTCATTGAGCTCGCGACAACACCAATGGTGTTGAGAAGCGAGTGCGCGCTCCAGTCGCTAGTGACATACGGTAGTAAGTTACCGACGGTTGCGCTTTGGAAAGCATTGAGAAGGTACACGAGCCATATGAAGATGAAGAGGCAGATCAGCGATGCCTTGCTCCATACGAGGGTGATGGCCTCCATGTCTTTGACACCCTCAGTGACATCCTCAGCGGGGAGGGCATCATCAGAAACAGCTGGATGTCCATCTTCGGGGTGAGGGTTCTTTTCGTGGTCTGTAGTCGTCGTGATGTCCTGAAGATCGACATCAGAGGTCTTGTTCGACCTGTTCCAGAAGCCCATTTTGGCGGTTCAAGCAAAGAAAGAGAGACTTAAGGTTGAGAACTTTTAGATTTCTCAACGGGAAAAAGGGTTACATTAAAAAGAAATGACATGCTGTATGGCCCCGGCATGAATCTTCCGACACCGGTGGATCAAACAACGAAAAGAACGCATCAGATAAGATCATCTTGTCCCGTTGGTTCCGACTCTGTTGGTCGCGTCCCTGTAGAATACGGCAGGATCGGCAAGCTGAGTGGGATGCTTGGCAAATAGCGATGAGGCTCGTGAAGCAAAGAGGGTCTTTTCCACGGTAAACACGGCACGCTTAGCTCCACCGCGTACGTCAGTCAGATTATCTAGGGCCAAAGGTAGAGCAGAAAGCTGTGAGGCAGAGTTTTGAAAAGGTAAAAACTTGTTTAATCAATCTAATCTAATCTGATTTTATTGATTCGAAGAGGGCGGTATCGGGCCGGATTGGAGGGCGTTGTGGAATTGTTACGGAATGGATATCATAGCGTGGAGGGTTCAGCATGGACTGCGACTGCACGGGGATAACACGACGCCACAGCGCATACAAAACGTGTCATTTACTCTTCTAGTCCCAACACTGGTTAGAGATGAGCAACTTGCAACTCCGTAAAGTGGGCTCGTTGTCAAGCGAATGATCGTGATGGTTGACCCGGGAATATCACGGCCAAACGAGCTCACAATGTCCCGTCGGTAATATGATCAATCGTGAAGTTAAAGCCCCCATCCGCATCCGGCTTTATATCGTGAAGACAATATCTTGGAGTTTTGACGCTATTTGGTCAGTTATGCGCTAGAATTGGACACGATTGAGACTTACCTCCAGAACCAACTGCTCAAACACATATTCTTGCAGTTCTTTGCCAGCAAGGCTATGTCGCGCTCAAAGGTTTCACCAGCAAATCGACTCGCAGCGTCATCAGCAGCTTTATTCACTCTGTCAATCTCCGCTTGAAGCCTTTCGAGTGATGCATCAAGTCCTCGCTGCATATCGCCGTGTGCCAACAAGACCACGATGTTCTCGACGAACCCTTCACGTATCTCCTTGCGCACGCTCACCATGTCATTCGTGATCCACATGACTTTGACGGCGGCATCATATAGATCTTGAATCTCCTTAGATTCCATGACGTACTCAGGCAAGTCAAGTCCATTGGCGAATTCGATGTTGGCCGCCACTTGCTTCATACAGGAAGATGCATCCCGGTAGCCAAGATACTCCTCTAGAGAAGGAAGATGGGCATTCCTTCGATTGAAGGCTTCCTTTTGGTATGCTTTCAGGGTAGCAATGGCCTCCTTGGCGATGCGCTTTCGGTAACTCGGGTTGTCACTGTAAAGACGACGAACAGTCGAAGCGTACTCCTCAAAAGACAGTACAGCGTCGTGATCTAGATAACGAGTCGATGGCTCAACCTCCTTGCTTGAAACGCCAAGGCCTTTCTCGACATAGTCCTCGCAGTCATCCAGTAGGGCCTGCAGCTTTGTGTAATCAAACTGTTTGACGATGGAGTATTGATCGAGTAGGTCGTCGATGATGAACATCCAGACTTGGAAGGATGTCGAGACCTCTAGCTTTTCGCGGGAGGCGTACGGGTACCAGCCAGCCAGTTGCTCCGATAGGTTAGCTTTGGTGAGACGCGAGCGTACCGTTTCGTTGACAGCGTGTCTGAAGGATATGTTAGCGTCCTTCTTGGTGTTCCTAGGGTGGTGTTCTCTGACGTTTCGATCAACTGGAGGATCTTCAAGTCTATGGCTTCCACGTGCGGATTCACGTCTTTCGGCCATCCAATATGCATCGGACCCAAGTCCGGGACTCTAAGGCTTTGACCTCTTAGGACGGACAATAAGTCCTCTCTCGTGCTGGGTGTGCCAGTTTGCGTTGAAGATGATGAAGCCATATGGTCAGATGTGCGGTTGCAGTCGACTCAAGAACAGACTGGGGGAAAGCTTCATATTGCGTGAAGCAGCGCGGGATTTAATATCTGAGAGCATTGCACCGCATGGACCGACCCTTGTTCAAGCTAATAGAACTATTGTATAACTTCAATTAGAAATCGTGACTACTAAAAAGATTTTTTGCTGTGTCCGTTGGTGCAATTGTGGAAAGTTGGAGGTATTGTGCTACAATGATTAGCAATTATTTAGTGCAACGTTTGACCATTACAAGAGCAATTAGCAATCCTTACGCATACGGGCGGTGAAGCGCGCCTAGCTCAATTGGCATGAGCATCCTACCCAAGTGGTGCAGCGCAAACATGGGAGGACCCTTGGTACGAAGCTTAAGTTTTCAGCTCGCTTCTGGGGGTTCAGGGTAATCGATATTAAGAGCTGTCAGATAAGATAAGACAGGATAAGATTAGAAATGATAAGCCTTTGCATATGACCGACCGTACTCCGTGGAGTCAACAAGTTAAGCAACAAGCCAAGAGAGAACAAAAAGTATACTTGCTTTAGGTTCCGTGTCTTATGAGTTGTAGTTCGGATATATCACGCCTATGGAGATCGTGACGCGACCTGCCTTGGTTGTCTTACAATTGAGGTAGTTGTTTCACAGTGTAAAGTGGTATACAGATGGGGAAAAGGTTTGGCCATGTAATTACAACAATTCCAATGATGAAATTCAGATAGGTAATATCGGATATGCTTGAGTATCGGGAACGAGAGTCAGTAAAGTGATCGGGATAGACCCAGGCGAGATCGGCTTCTTTGCCTTGCCGACAATCTCAATTCATACCTGATCAGGAAATTATAAGACTCCCCTTACCCGTCGTCCACACGCGTTCAAGTTATCAAGACATGTCGGGAGTCGGGTAAGGGGTTGTCAAGTATAGACGAGAATTAGATTGTATTACTGTATAAGAAGTGCAACATGTTGATACACATGAGGTGAAGATAGACTTCCGTGCGGTTGCGGATGGACGGATGGACGGGACGGAAGTTAGATGCGTTGCATGGCTGAGAGCTACGAAACGCCAGCAGGGTCTCATAGTGTGAATCATTTCCCAAGAGGTCAAAACTCAAAACTGCGATTTGCTAACGGTAACGTCTTCGAATCGCCTATCATTGAAAGTCAATCGTTTCAGCTCGGTACCCGGATAAGCGAAACCAGTCAGTACCAGACACGATATTTCTCAAACTGCATAATGGATAGCTGTATCATTATCTACGACCGGAAAGATATAACAAGTTTCCTATCTGCAACTTGACTTCACCAAAAAGGACCGAAGATCGGGGTTGTATGCACGACACGGTCTCGGAATTTATGTAATAAGGCGTATCAGCCAACGCCCTTTTCCAACCATCACGTCAGGGTCTGTGCCAACACCATTGGCCAGCCTACCGAAGTCACTCCAGCACGCGGAAAGCGATTGGCCCTCGCACTTCCGCGGTGGGTACGGAACGTTATCACCAAATTTTCACCCTCTCTCCCTCTGCAATTGATTAGACTCGTTGGATCAGTGAATTTCCATGCTTCCGTCCGCGGGGCAATATCTGGGGAACCCCGGATGCTCACTCATCACGTCCTGCATAATTGGTTTATCTCTCTTTGCTCTCGGCAGATGCGCTCCCGATGCCTGGGGCCGGTTTCTCAATACTGGGTCTGGGGGCGAGAGTGGGCTGAGTATGGAGCATGAGTCAAAGTTTTACGTATAAAGACGTGTCCGGCTGCTGTTCTTTTTTATTTTGCGGATCCCTGCTTTCAAGCAAGAACACATCATCATGAATAGTTATAACATCAGTTCGACTGCCGAGGAAGGTAATGACCTGGCTCTTACTCCCTCGCAGTTGAACAAGCCCGACAATGAGGCCTCGTTGCATCACGATGCTGTTTTTGGTGAGATTTCGGATGAGGGTCCTGACTACAGAAGCGTAAGCAGATTTCGCGAAAGAAAATGGCATGATTCACAGAATTGACGAATTTTTCCAGGTCGGACTCATCGGTACCGCTGGATTGATGATGAAAACACAAATCGGTCTCGGCGTCCTCTCGATTCCAGCGACTTTCAACGCGCTTGGCATGATACCCGGCATTATCTGTCTGCTAGCTGTTGCGGTTATAACAACCTGGTCCAATTGGATCGTTGGCCTCTTCAAGCTGCGACATCGCCATGTTTACGCCATCGACGATGCTGGAGAAATGATGTTTGGAGTCGTAGGCAAGGAGTTCTTTGGCTTTGCCATGTGGATCTGTAAGTTGTGATGTCAGTCATGAATAGCGAAATGCTGATTTCGTATCTAGACTGGGTCTTTGTATCCGGTGCTGGCATGCTCAGTCTCTCGATTGGCCTCAACGCTGTATCTAGCCATGGAGCATGTACTGCTGTCTTCGTCGCCGTCGCTGCAGTGCTTGGTTTCGGTCTCTCAAGCATCAGAACCCTTGCTCGCATGAGCTGGCTAGCATGGATCGGTGTCATCAGCATCATGATCTCTGGTGAGTTGCACATCGAACATTGAGATTAATAACTAATGTCTATAGTGATCATGGTCACCATCGCGACAGGTGTCCAAGAGCGACCAGCAGCAGCCCCCCAAGACGGTGTCTGGGTCTCAGACTACAAGCTCTTCAACAAACCCTCCTTCGTCCAAGCAGCTTCAGCAATCTGCTCCCTTATTTCAGCATATGGCGGCACTCCAGGCTTTTTCGCCATTGTTGCTGAGATGCGCCGACCGGAACAATATACGAGAGCTTTGACCATATGTCAGGGCATCGTGACCGTGACCTACCTTACGATTGGTTGCCTGATGTACTACTTCTGTGGATCTTATGTATCCTCACCTGCTCTGGGCTCGGCTGGAGATACCATCAAGAAGGCCAGTTATGGTGTCGCAATCCCAGGGTTGATCGTGTCGATTACTCTTGTCACTCATGTATGACTCGCATTCTCCCATTGTTTCCATATTGCTAATAAGATACAGCTGCCCAGCAAATACATGTTTGTTCGACTGTTGAGAAACACAAAACATCTGGCTTCCAACTCTGCGGTTCACTGGAGCACTTGGTTGGGTTGCACATTCATCGTGTCAATCATTGCCTACATCATCGCTAGTGCTATTCCCATCTTCTACAGCCTCATCTCCTTGATTGGAGCGCTCGTCGGTACCCTCATGTGTTTCCAGACCATGGGCTTCATGTGGTTTTATGACAACTGGGAGAAGCGCGCTGTTTCGCCCAAGTGGCTATCCGCTTGTGGATGGAGTGTGTTTGTTATTGCTTCTGGCACCTTGTTGATGGTCGCCGGTACTTACGGATCAATCGTCGATATCATCCAGGCCTACAAAGCTGCTGGGGGCTCAGGCGCCTGGTCTTGTGCTGATAATTCCAACTCTTCTTAAAAGGATGTTGAATTTGAACACCTGTTTTAAGACGGTGACAATCCAGAATATATTAATAGTACTTCCTTATATGCTTCTGCATCTGTGCATAGTCTCTTCAGTTCTCTAAAGTATCATCTCCGGCTAGATTAGACCGAGGCTCGCCACAAACAAGGTCTGAAGTCCAACATTGTTGGCAGTGTACCAAGCGTGGCAGCCATATAAAGAGTTTCAACAATTCAAGTAATAAGGTTATCATTTAAAGTCTCTTTTATATAAGGGATAGTTGGATTATATATCTATCTTAGACCTTGACCATTATATACATATATGTAAGGTACTATCTCATCATAGACAGCTGCTCTACGTGACCCTGGGTCAAAACTTGCTTGTCATCCCACATGCCAGTTCCTTCACCATACGACTCTGAGATTGTAATGTACTTGTCGCGCTGCTCTTCCATGGCCGGAATCAACTCACCATCATGCACCCACTTATCAAACGTAAAGTGGGCATTTCAACACGGCAAATCCAAGAAGAAAGTATTGAAGTACTTCAAGCCTGTTCGGGGGCTGACGCTAATGTCGGAAGCCCGGCTCTTGGGACCGATTGGCAGCATTTCATGGCGGCCATTGGGGTGCCAGACAGACGCAAAGGCGATCTTGGACACGCCATCGGGAGTAGGCTCCATACACCACGAGATAAGAACTTCTCCAGTTTCGAGGTAAAACCGAAGGGCATAGTAGCCTTTGCCATATGGTAGTTACCCCATTACCTCTCGAACAAGGCGTATGACTGTTCAGTATCAATCTCCATTTCCCCTCCCTCAATAACAAGCTTGCCTGTCAGACGGGTTGTAAAGCTGGCCCAGAAAGTTTGTCAAAGAAGTTGGGATCCTCGCAAGCCGGCGTTGCTTTTCAGGTGATATTTCCTGCCGCATTTGGTGGTGATCCAGTAAAGCATAAAGACACTGTAGGGTTTAGTACTATTATCAAGGCATCTCGGTATAGGTAGGGTTCACAGACTTGTTAACATTGTTGGTATCTTCTGTCACGTAGGCCAGAGTCTTACGAGCGTCGTATCTATTCACAAATGTCTATTTGGTGGTTAGTTGATCGGAACGTTGGTTGAAAGCAAAGCCAGCTCGCTAAGAGGACCAACCACATCGTTATCTATCGTGGTAGATTCATACTCCGGAGGAGCCCAAGGCATAGGAGTCGCCGGCATGGTTTCCAAGGTAAGCCAAGCGACGCAGAGTCCTCGATAGATCACCTCGATGCAACTCCTGGATGTCGTCGTCGTAATGGTAGTGGACTTATACAAGTGTTTGCCCCCATGGTAATTCATGTTGTATTTATGCTGATTACTTTGCATACATGCCCCGAGTCAGGTAGTAGGACTTCGGGTTGTCGGGTTGTCGACGGACTCGTCCAGCATTCCGTGACCGTCTGGATTGAAACGTAAGAATTGGATTCTTATGCCTGGGGATCACATCAACTTACAATTTCACTACTCGTGGATCTGACCAAAAGGGAGCCCCACTTGAAGAGTAGGCGGCAAAATTATGGGACAAGGGTAAAATTATAGGATAGCTAATTTAGCAGGAAAATTATATTTAAAAGAAAAACTAATTACTTTAATATTAGATTTCTATTTAAAATAGCTATTTAAAATAGGTAATCTATATATTAATAAGTAACTTTAAAAAAAAAGGCTATTTTATAGTTTTTTCCTTAATAAATTAATATTTTTATAGAATTTAAGTAATAAAAAGCTTGTTTATAAGCTATATAGCTAAAGTATTAAAAATATAATATTTTAATTATATAAATTTAACTTAAGTCTATATATAGAAAATTGCCTTATTAAATTGGCTATCTCATTTAATTTATTATATAATTAATTAAAATAGTTTTTTCTCTATACTACAATTTTGCCCTTATCACAAAACTATATAATATATACAAAACCTTAAAATAATGTTAATAACTAGTAAACTTAATATAAGTTTATTAATGTAATTTATAGTATATTATTTCTAGTTATCTCTATATTCAATCTTTAGATAATATTAAAGGAGGTAAATTACACTAATAAAGATATATCTTACAGTTTTGTGCGCGTCTCACGGTTTTGTGCCCAACTAAGCTTGCTTAGTTGGTCCCCCCGTGGCTCGAACCAACGGGTAATTTCGCTGCCCACTTGAAGAGTGGGGCTCCCTTTTGGTCAGGTCCACGAGTAATTATACGAACGAATATCTGTTGCAGATCAGCGGACTAAAGTCGGAGTATCCTGAGTAGCCCAGGACACAGACCACGGCCCACGCGGCGGACAAAGGTCGGAGAATCTAAATGCAGTCCGTGCTAACCCTACACGGCAGCGATAAATCAATCAATGTCCGAAGTTCGAACTTTTGTCATACTTGGCAGCTATTCTAATACTACATACACTTGAAGTTTGGTGTTACATCAGGTAGTTTAAACGGGAATAACCCTCAGATAGCCGCCGATCATCTAAATTGACCCTTTGTCCAATCAATCAAGACAACATAGTGGGACGACACAACTGTCCAGATATAGGCCCTCCTGTCATTACAAAATTGAGCATGGCAGTATATAAGGCCTCGACGTTCTCGACAATGTCAAAAAATCATTCCCTCAGTCCCGCACCCCAAGGTTTATGTAATTGGTAGCTCGCAACAAACATGGCAGCCAGCTTCAGCATTATCCTCGGTCTTTCTTGTCTGTTGGTAAGTTATCATGTCCAAAGGAAGACTTTCAAGACAGTTACTAATACCACGTCAACTCTAGGGGGTTATATGGTTTCTCAACGCCATCTACCGCCTTTTCTTTCACCCGCTTGCAAAATTCCCAGGTCCCAAGTTGGCAGCTGTTTCTGACGTAGCTTTACCTTTCTCACACCTCACGCATGCACTGGGCTAATTCGAGTTCTGCTAGCTCTGGTACGGCTTGAAATGGACATCCGGCCGGTATCCATTCATCATGGAAGAGACGCATCGCAAATATGGTAGGTAAACCCTCTTCTCTCGCCCTCATCTAATTATCTCAACGTCCACATATCGTCGGGCCGTTTGAGCCATTTCCCAACCCTGATTTATGATTATGAGCTAATTGGTCGTAACTTTCAAGGCGACGTGGTGCGAATAGCCCCAAACGAACTATCCTTCGCTACTGTGCAAGCATACAAGGATATCTACGGACATGCAACAAAAGACAAGAAGAAGTTTATCAAGGGTGACTGGTATGAGACAGCAGGAGATCATCCTGGTATAGTCAGTGTCAGGGATCCCGCCCAGCACTCGAGACAAAGAAAGTATCTGTCGCATGCATTCAGCGCCAAGTCTCTACGCGGCCAAGAAACGGTCATTCACCGCTATGTGGATATGTTCATTGGCCAGTTGCGTAAGCTTGGTAGTCCTGAAGGATCTGGAATCAATGTTGAAGAGGCCCTTAACTGGCTTACGTTCGATATTATCGGTGCGTTTCTTATTTGATATCCTTGACTCACGCTCTGATTGCCATTATTTAGGTGACCTTGCATTCGGCGAGTCGTTTTCTGCCGTCGCTGAAGGACGGCCCCATTTTTGGGTGTCGATGATCATTGATGCGGCTTATTTCAAAGCGCTTTCAGCTTTAAGGAAACGCCTTCCGATAATAAATCTGTATCTGCCGTTCGTGATGTCAAAAGATGCGGGCGAAATGCATCGTAAGCACATGGAATTGACCAGGCAGAAAATGATGAAACGACTTCAGATGCCCAATTCTGAGGAGCGCGGAGATTTCTTCTCGCATCTATTGAGCAAGGGCGGCAATGATGTTCCGGAGCAGGAACTCTGCCAGCAGTCGAACACACTCATTGTAGCTGGTTCGGAAACAACAGCTACATGTCTGACTGGGATCGTCTATTGCCTCCTTTCGAATCGGTCTTGCCTAGAGAAGCTCACCGACGAAGTGCGTTCGCGATTCCATTCGGAGGATGAGATCACAGCGGACGCCACTGCAGAGTTGAAGTACCTCCCTGCCGTCATTGAAGAGGGACTGCGAATCTTTCCGCCTGCGCCGTTCGGCCTCCCGCGCATTTCGCCCGGCGCTGTTATCGACGGTCACTATATTTCTTCAGGTGTCGTTGTGAGCGTGGATCCTTGGACTACCAAACATGATGGGCGCTATTGGAAGGAGCCCTATTCTTTTATTCCCGAGCGTTGGATTCACGAGAGCTTCTCCGACGTCAAGCAAGCCAGTCAGCCCTTCTCCCTTGGCCCACGATCTTGTCTAGGCATCAACTTGGCGTATCTAGAGATGAGGATTATCCTTGCAAAGATGGTCTATAACTTCGATTGGGAATTGGTGAATAACGACGTTGACCTGTTCAGGGATGCAAAGCTGTTCCTGTTGTGGAAGAAGCCGGCTTTGATGGTGCGCTTCTACCCCCGTACATAACAGTCTGTTTGAATGGGATGTTGGAAATCATAGTGGAGTGCTGATTTTAGCAACTATGGAATGCTTTGTTAGTATTTTGTACCTTAGCTGTATGGGGTAGATTGCTAGGTTTGTTGTTTGGCTGAAGGGTGCCATGAAGAATTTAGGTCATTGCAGAGGTAGTTTGCCTGTTTAGGGCCCTGACTGTTATATACGGTTATTATCATCCACGTGATGTAGTGCCTTGTTAGACCTAACCTGAACAGGTCTCGGAAGGTATTATATAAAGCGTAGATTAGTCATAACAAGCATTTTGTTAGATTGGAATAATAAAATGATTGCTTATACTTAGGTAATACCTTAGCTAGTTATTAGCAAGCTAAAGGATATAAATATAAAACTTCCCTTTTTTTTAAAAAGGGGGAATATAATAAGCTTTTAAATAATTAAGAGTCTTATTTATAAAAAGAAAACTACTTTAAGTATAAAAACTAAGAAGTAAAAGCCTAGTACTTGCTAAAGATAATTTAAACTATAGCTAATTAGACTATTAAACTTAAATCTAATAAAAAGTAAATTAGCTAGTATAAATCCTTAAAAGTTAAAGTAAAAAATAAAGATTTATAGGTTTATATTAACTTAATAGTAACTAATAAGCTTACCTTTAAAGTAATTATACTTATACCCCTTAATATATTAGTAATAAGATAGTAAAGTATTATAGCTATATATATAGTAATTATTATAAAAGTATCTTTTTCTTTAATATAAAGGTTAGCTATATAAAAAGTTAATCTATAAGCTAAAGAGCTAGGTAAAATCTATATTAAATATAAGATATAAACTTAATAAATACCTTATCTTATAAAAAAAGATCACTAAATAGTTACTATAATAAAGGTAATATATAAGATATACTTAAAGAACTATAAAAATCTAAAGAAAAAGATATTAACTATTTAAAACTAAGTACTTAATATAGTAAATAAAGGTATTATAAAGTATTATTTTTTAAAAGATAAAATACTAGTAAAATAAATTTAGTCTTTTTATAATAAGTTTTCTTTAATTTAAATAAAGAAAAAGTAAGAAGCTTATTAAGTATATTAAGAAATCTTAATAAAACCTTAATACTAAAGATATATAACTTATAAAGAAGTAAGTAATTAACTTAAGTAATAAAGGATCTTAATTAATAAAGCTTAAGATATAAGCCTTTAAAAGGCTAAAGAGGTAGATTAATAGTTTATTAATCTTATTATAGTATTAAGATTAACCCTTTTAAAGTTATAGATAAATACCTATAGTATTACTTAGATAAACTAAATATATTTAAATACCTTATTTATTAATATAATAATAGTAGATATTTAGCTTATATTTACTTTTTAGCTAGAAACCTAAAAAGCTAGAGTTAGCTATAGTACCTTTTTAATAAAAAATAAAAAAAAAGAAATTAAAAAATAAAAGGCTTTTAAATAAATAAGTTAATAAAAATATAAAAAAAAAAAATACTTTTACTAAAGATTTAGTAATAATAAAGCTAGAAGGTATAAAATATATAATATAAAGTATATCTTATTAAAATACTTTTATACTTTTTTAAAGAAAGTATATATTAAATTTAAATTAATATAAGCTATTATTAAAAAGGTATAAAGAAAAATAAAAGAAAATAAAAAAGATATAGTAAACTAGATTAAAAGGCTAAAACTAAAAGGCTTAGCTTAACTATATCTAGTTAACTTAAAGTAACTAAAAGCAGGCCTAATAGTAGCTAATAAATACCCTTTATATAATAATATATTATTAAACTTAAAAGTAATTATATATATATTTAAAGATATAAATAAAATAAAAAGCTTAAAGGCTATACTTTTAAAAGACTTTTTTTTAATTAAAAATAATATAAATCCTAATTAAAGAATATAATAAAGTATAAGTTAAGCTTAATTTATATAAAAGTATATTAAAAATACTATAATTATATAATATAGCTTTCTATATTATACTAGCTATAAATCTAGTATTATTTATAAAATTAAAAAAGTATAAAATATAATAAGATATAAGCTTAAGAAATAACTATTTTTAAAAAGTAAATAAAAGTAGCCTTAGTAAAGTATTAAAGATTAAAAAGTAATAAGTACTTAAATATAAGTAGCTAGCTTAAAGGCTAATATTAATATAAATAAGCCTAGCTATAAATAAGCTTTTAATTCCTTTAAAAAAAAAGGTATATATAACCTAGACTTAAAAAAAACTATAAAAAGAAATGCCTCTTT
>NC_031678.1:3240972-3319111 GCF_000149555.1 Fusarium verticillioides 7600 | reverse complement strand
AACTCTATAAGTCTTTTTTTTTTTATAGAGTTTTTACAGTTTTTTTTTCTTTTAGAAATTAATACTAAAATTTTTTTAGTTTTTTACTTACTTTAAGTAAATAAAAACCAACCTAACTTAGAAAGAGAAAAAAAAATTTTTTCCTTTCACTTTTAAAAAAAAAAAAACTAATTTTATTGTTTTTGGAAACCCCGGCTTTTTTTTTGGTTCCCCCCCTCCCGGGGGGGGGGAAAAAAAAAAAAAGCAGTGGTTTCTGTTATATAAAAAAATACTTTATATTATTTTTAGGATTTAAGTTCTCTAGGCTATTTAAGGCTTTTATTACTAAATTAGTCTTGAAGCTTATTTACCTTAATTAAGGCTTTTTAGTTTTTTAAGTTTTAAGTATTACTATATTATATATCTTATTTAGTTATAGTTATAGTATTTATATTTCAATATATCTTATAGTTTATTTTATCTATTACTAAGTTATATAACTTTTAAAAATATAAATCTTAAGTATATTTTATATAAAGTATTATTATAGTAATTGCCTTATTATTATTTTTAGCTTTAAAAGTTACTTTAGTTATTATATTACTAATTAAAGTAATATAAGTTAAAGTTATTTACTTTTTTTATTTTAATTACTTTCTTTTTTTTATATTTATATTATTTTTTATTAATTTTAATTACTATAGTAATATACTTTATAATACTATTTAATTAATTTACTTTATATAACTTATTTTTAACTTTTTCTTTTAAATCTTTATAGTAGATTTCTATAAAGGCTTTATTATCTTATAAAGTTTTAAATATAAGTTATTAAAACTTAATAAAGTATATAGTATATAAATAAGTTTATTTAAGTACTATAATTTTAATAGCTACTTATTATTTTTTATTAACTACTTTAAAGTTATCTTTAAGTATACTTTTAAAGTTATTTTAACTAATAAAAATATTTTAAGTTTTTTAATTTTATATATTCTTTTAATTTTTTAAGAAATCTTTAAAAATATATTTAAATTAGTCTTTAGTACTTTTTTAAATTAATAATATAGTAAAAAGTACTTTTTTAATAATAGTATTTAGCTTAATTAGAAATATATAAAAGTATTTTTTTATTTAAGTTAAGAATAGGATTATATTTATAGCTTATTTTTTAAATAGTTTTAATTTAAGTAGTTTAAAGGCTTCCTTAATATCTCTTTCTCTTTAAGGATTAATATTATTATTAATTACTAAATATACTTTTTAATTATTAATATAGTTTTATAAGTTATAAATAGTATTATATAATTAATAGATTTTAGCTATTATTTCTATTATATTAGGTAGTTCTTTAGTATAAAAAGGTACTAGGCTAGTATTACTAGTTATTTTAATAATATAATATTACTTAATATAAATATAATATAATTTAAATAAAAGCTATTAATATATAATAATTAGGTTTTTAAATAAGTAAACTAATCTAAATTAGGTTTATATTTATAAAATATATAAAGTATTATATTAAATATATTAAGATATTATATCTCTTAATAATTAATAATATAAGTTAGGCTTATTAAGGTAAAGAAGTATTATTAATAGCTAGTAAATTAAATTCTATTTAATACTAAATAAATATATATATATATTTATAAGATTTAAGTAAAATAATAAGATATAAGGTTATTATTAGTCCTAGAGTAATATAGTCTTAAAGCGCTATTAGTTTAATATTAATTAGTCTACTTTTAGCTAGTCTAATATTAGACTTATAGTAATTAAGTAAGAAATTATAGGGTATGATTTATATATAATATAACTGCTAGAGTTATAATATTAAAAAGATAGAGGATAAATAAGTATATTATTTAAGAAGTTAATTATATTAATTTAAACTTTTAAAAGTATTAAAAAGCTTAAATAAAGAAAACTCTAGCCTTATAACCTTTAGCTACTAATTAAGAAGTTATTTATTTCTTTAATAAAGTTTACTTTAGCTATAATAATAAAAGAAAGTTTTATATCTTTAGGAAGCCTAGGACTTATAATTATTTTAAAAACCTTAAAAAAAGGAAAGAACTTAGAGAAAAGGATAAAAAAAGACTATATATTTAGGCCTATATTAGTATTAAATATAAAAGTCCTTTAATCTTTTATAAAATCCTTATAAATAATAATAAAAAAATAATATAGCTTTATTATAAAATTAAAATATTAAATAAGTATATTAAACCTTTTATTAAAGAAAGTTAGACTTTTATTTTAAAAGAAGATAATAATTCTAGCTATAATCTTAATAAGAAAAGTTATATAATAAAATAAAAAGAAAAGAATAGACTTTTATATTACTTTAACTATCTCTAGTCTCTAGACCTAGCTTTTATTAAAAATAGCTAAGGTTTATTAAAGTTTAAGATATAAAGATATCTTCTATAAGATAATAAGTTATTAAAGGAGGTTATAATTTTATATTAAGATAAGATCCTTTAAGCCTTAATTAATAAGCTTATTCTTTTAATACTATAGCAATTAAAAGATTATATTAAATTAAATAAAAAGAAGACTGCCTATTAAAGCTTATTTTAGTAATTAAAATAATATAACTTTTATTTAATTATAACTTTAATTAATATTATTATAAATTAATTATAAATAGGGGTATTATTAGTATTATATAGATAACTGGCCATTTCTTATATCAGGTCAGGGAGTGGCCGGTCGGGTTAACTTTATCGAGCTACGGAATTCATGCAGTGGGTACAATCTGACCAATCAGAGAGGGATGTGCTGTTTGCAGTCCTCCTTTCTCCGTATTTACTTACTGTGGGCCTTGGAGCCATCACCGCCTCATGTTTCTCAAATTATTCATATGAATCAACAACTAGCCCCCAGCAAAGAAATTTATTAGAACGACATGCCTTTGAAAGAGAGCTCAAGAAAAGGCAAGCCAATTGCTAGGCGGGCTTGCGACTTATGCCGTAGCCGCAAGCTGCAGGTATGTGACCTTTTGCAGCGATTCCCCGCACGATAAAGTTGACGCTTGCATAGTGTACCTTTGAACAAACAAGTGCCGGGCTGCCTATATCATGCACACGTTGCGCACAGGTCGGGATGCCCTGCACCTTTTTGACTGCCCGCAAGCCGCGAGGCCCACCTAACCGGTATGTATTCCTCGCAGCTGATGTGAGATAATGAAGACTTGTTGACATATCTATCTGTGTAGCCGAGTTGCGGAAGCAAGAGCACAAAGCCACAGTGCTCATTGCAGCAGTTTAAGCAATGATACGATCGAGCATTTCTGCTCCGATGAGTTATTGGGAAGGTTGATTTCAGACTATCTCGAGTACCTTTATCCTCTCTATCCCCTTGTACATCGACCGCGATTTCGGGCAGATTTCGAAAGCAAACGTTACCAGTCAGACCCAAGCTTCTACCGATTATGCATTTCACTCTCCGCCCTGACGGTGTCTTCTTCATCACACAATTTCCGACATTACGGGTTTCAGCCTGAAGAGACAGTTACCAGCATATTAGAAAAGGCACATCGCTTGGTTGTCCTCAGCAAGGTGTCGCAGAACCCTGCAGTCGGGATGTTTCCCGACGTGCACGATATGATATGCTCATACATACTGAGCATGGCTTTTCATTGTTCAGGTAGTTCATACCAGGGATGGGTGCACGCTTCTGAGGCAGTCCTGTGCATGAGAAAACTAAGCTTGTTCAGACAAGTATCGCATAATGATCTGGACGAGATAGACTCCGAAATATGCAAGCGATTATTCTGGTTAATGTTTATCATAATGGCGTATGTTGCACCTTCTGCGGTGTTCCAAGCTGCACTTTATATTGAGTTTACTGACCCTAGTAGCCACGACAGACTTGCGTATCCTGTATCTCACACCGGTATCAGTTATAATCCAGTCTGCATTGATTGGGATTTCCTTGTATTACACGAGGTCGATGATGCGGAGCCGGGCGACAAGGAACGAAGTGAAGAACCCAGAGTCACGCCGCTGATAGCCGGAGTCATCGCCTTGGTGAAATTATACCTCTGCGCAGCTCCACTGGGACTAGACAAGTTACCGGGAAACCCGCGTTATGGCCCATTTTCGGCCTGGTCTTCATCAGAGACGCCAAAGAGTGATGACACCCAACGGCTCTCTCTTGAAGAAGGAATCGACATCATACACACTGTGCGAGATGTGATCCACCAGCTGCCGGAGGAGTTTGCAATGTTCGACCAAGATGGAAACCCCAACAAAGTTCCCTTATCGTTTGCCATCTCGCGAGCGAAAGTACATATGACGAGCCTTTTTATTCAAAGTATCATCCTTGCGACACTGTCAGCCAATAACCCATCCTTTCAGCAGGGCAATCGAACCGGTAGTGCGACAGCATCTGAGGATGCGCTCCTCGCCGAAGAAAGCCAGAATGCTAATAATCAGCTTTTTAATCTTCGCAGGGACATTGCTCAGCAGTGTTCCCATATTATTACCGTCACAACCGTCTCTGCTCTGAAAGTGAACGGCATCGCCGTGGTAGGTTTCCTATGGCAGCTTCAGCGGATTCGGCTGCTGCATGCCGACTCAACGGAAGAGAATTACGAAGAATATAGATATATGCTAAGTACTTCCTAGGTTTCAAAGCTTCGGGAGATCACTGCTACTTTATTGAGCTACAAAGTGGATCCTTCATGTCCTGCTGATGAGGAAAAGCAAGTCCAGTCTTGCCTCGAACGTCTTATTAGCACTTTAGTTGAGATTGACTTTGTAAAGATTATTGCTGAGGAGTAAAGGGCTTCTTCTTGGATTATTGATAAGAGTTCCTAGTAGAAGTATATCACGCGATAGGTTGAAATTTACCCAGATGTGCTATATGCAGTTGAGACTTGTGCCCAGAGCTCAAATTAGCAGACGGAGCTTAGAAAGAAAGGAAGAGACCAGGCAATACGATTACATGCATAGATTCCTATGTACCTTACAAGCTGTTTGGACTGTAAACTCTTGGAACACCTCAACCTCATCACAGTACAAACCAGAACGGTGACCAGCCAGAAGCGATGTAAGATGCAACTCGATTCATATACATAAAGAGAAGCCAGTATGTGTTCTAGAATATTCTATGGAATGCCTTGAGGGTAATCTGTATGACGGCAAACAACAAATAAGGAAGGCAATCACTCTGCCTACCATATCCAACATCTAGTGTAGCCTAGCCTAGTCACGTGGTGCTTGTGTAACTATCAAGCCTCAGTCTTTGCGTCCCGGCCGCGTCTACTTCTCTCAATCAACCGACATGGTCAGACACTTGTTCAACTATCATCTGGCATCATGTGGATATCAAAGTCCAAAAAGAGAGCTAAAGACAATCTGGCGATCCTTACAAGACTAGGCAACTCCATGGCAAGCCAACAAACATCCCGACGATGAAGACGCCCAGTGGCGGGCCCAAAGAGCAACAGCACTGCTCCAGGATATCGGTATCACACCTCAAGCCCTCACAGCTGGAAGCGTCAGAATTATCTCTGCGTCGCCTAGCGAACGCCAGCACGCCGTGAAGTTGCCGGCTGAGCTTTACCAAATGATTGTTGGATTCGTCAATACCTTTCGTCAACAGTCCAGATCGACAGAGCCGACATTGGTTGCGCTCTCATGTACTTGCAAGACACTAAACACGTTCGCCGAAGAACTCATTTATAAGCATCCCGGGGTCCTTCAAGACAGTGACAAAAAGTGGAAATTCTTGTTCAGCCTCAAAATTTGGCCGACCCGGGCGAGCCTTGTACGATCCCTGCTACTCGACTGGGATGGCCATGTCGAAAATGATGATTCGGTGATGGATATTATCGCCTCATGCACGAATATCGAGTTCCTTTTCGTCGGTAATGGAAGTGGGAATCCAATGATGAATCACGTCGATCAGCTTGAGGGATTACAGCTTATACTCTCTTCCTGTACTCGTCTCAAGTCACTTCATTACTTCACCAGGTGGGGTTCTAATCTTGTTGCCCAGAACAGAATCGGGGTAATTGAAGCGCAAAGATATCTCTCTGATTGTGTATCCGGCCAACCTCAGGTCAAGCAATCATTGGGACAGCTTGAGACCTTAGCCGTAGATGGCCCGTCGTCGAGTTGGATACTCCAAGGTTCTCTACAATACCTATCCTCCAACTTGACGTCCCTACAGCTCAGGTGGAATAACGCATTGGACTTCAGGAGCACTCCACTCTTTGATATATCCCAACAGTGCCAGAAGCTCAAGGTTCTTGTGGTCTCATATAGACTCGTTGCCACTGACGATTTGGAGAAAGCATGTGAAGCATGGACTAGCACACTAGAAACACTGAAAGTTGGCTGGGGTACAGAGGACAAGGATTAGATCTCAAATGTCATACCCCATCTGAGAAAACTAAAAGTGCTATTTCTGTGGAGACATTGCTTTGTCCCCGTCGACAGCATCGAGGCCGTTGCTACGACAGAGATGTCGTTGGAATAGATATCCATAATGAATTTGGAAGGTTTGAATTTCATGTCCAGGGCTCGAACTCAAATGATATCTGATGCAGCGAACGAGGCTCTCGCCGACCTGATCGAAGCACACTCATCTACCCTTCGCCGTATCATCATATCCCCTGGTGTGGGCGAGCTCGTTATCCAGTGCTGCAATATGACAAAAGGTCTCAGATCTTTGAACATAAAGTTGCCTGATAAGACTCCGCCTCGACTCCTTGATGGCTTCTTGAAGTCATGCCCTGATTTGGTTGATTTCCCAGAAAGTTTTGAGAAATATTCGGATCGACGGAGTGAGTGGAAAAACCGAAAACAGTTTAGGGTGGAGGTGCTACCGTTCCAACAGAAGCTCTTAGAAGGTCGTATACTCGATTACTAAAACTCATGACATATCAGCAATATACATGAAGCTTTAAGGAGGAGTTCTAGGCAATTCAAGATTGTAGGAAGCTGCATAAAGCCTCGACAAGGACAAAGTTTTACGGTGAGAGCTAACGGCTTATCATAGTCATGTAGCATTAACAGAATTGTTACGGTGTAGATTTAATGGTCTATCGCTGGCCTAGTTTCTTTACTGCTTTCCCAAGTGTTACGTGACTTGTCTGCCGCCTATAAGTTTAAGCTAAACAGGTGATGACTGGGAACATGATTTCTTCTCTATCAATATAAGCTTCTACCCAGAAGTGTCCATGGTGTTCTCAAGTGCTATTAATACCAGCTATAACTGTGTGCTGAGCAAAGTTTCCAATAGGAGAGGACTTGTGATACTCCATGGTAGTGTGAGCAGTACGTAAGGCTACCATAAACTTTTCAATGTTGTATAGGTTTCTTAAGGTCACGCAGTAGCTCGACAGAAATACAAGAGTACTTTTATCCCAGTGATTGCAATAAGATGTCAATTCCTCTCGTTCTATATAGCTCTATCGTTGGGCATCTATAATATAATATAAGAGAGAGACGAAGCAAAACCAACAAGAAGCAAATGCTGACTTGGCTTTAATTTTACAGAGAAGGACTCCAAGACCTGTGCATGATCCTTTAACCTTCCTTTCAACTTCTTCCGATCAACATCCTGCACAGCGACATTATCCTCAATGGCAAGAACAGCCGCTGCTCCCGCACTCTGTCCCATGATCATATAGACAGGCTCCATACGTATTGCCGACAGAGCAATATGCGTGGCGCTCATGGTCACAGGGTTGACAAAGTTGGTGGCATCCCCCTTTCTAGGAACGATTGATCCATAGGGCACGCTGAAAGGCCCGGGATTTGGAACATGGATGAGGCCTTCGTCATGTATCCGATCGTTGATAACGACACGTTCGACTTGATGGACGTCCAGGGTGTAGTACCCAACTGCAACGACAGTGTCGTTGTCATACGGCTTTGGATGCTGAATGTCGGCTTGCGTCATCGTATACTCGCCGTCCATTCGTCGAGCCTCGCGAATATATATCTCGTATGGCCAGTTGCCGTTGTCAGTCCATTCATCCTTCGCGTAGCCCCAGGCACTGGTGTTCTTGCGAATAAATTCCGGTACATCTTGGTGGTTCGCCAATGTCCACAGAAGTCCTTGCGCCCAGATCCTGTGCCTTTTCGCAGCAGCCTCCCGCTCCTCGTACGAATACTCAGCATAATTGGACGTCTTGTTGTAACTTCCGCCTATCAAGTCAGTGCTGATCTGGCCAGCTGCGTTGGTATCGGTTTTGAGATTCGGCATGAGCTGCGTTGTAAAAAACGGCCCAAGGTAGCCAGTCTTGATATATCGGATCAAGATCTTGTAGTGGGACTCGTTGTAGCCATCTGGTTTGAAGAATTCCACCTTATTGTCATCTTCTCTGGTTAGAGATAGCCGATAGTTGAAGGCTTGAAGACGGTGATCTTTCTTGCCGCGCGACTCTAAAGCTGCGAACTTGGTGATCACGCGACCAACCCCGGGGAGCAAACCGCTATCAGGATCATCAGGGTCGTTGTAGGGGTCAATGGCAGCCAGTCTCCTGGGCTCGTTGAAGTGGATGCCAGCGGCGGACTCATCAAACTCCTGCTTGTCTTCCCGCCCAACGCGATATGATATACCCGCTGTCTCCATGAGGTCGCCTTCGTAGCCAGCATCGATAAACATCTTTCCAGAGAAAGTTGACCCGGACCGCGTTTGGAATGATTTGATGACGGTTCCATCCTTCTTCACGCCGCTGCTAGTACGAAGGATGGACTCGTTTCGAAAGACAGGAATTCCCTCATCCTTGATCCATTTCTCCAATATCTCCTCTGCAACTTTGGGCTCAAAGGTCCATTGAACCTTGTTGCCAATGGCCGGTCCAGGCTGCGCCTCGATATGCTTTGCGAGATAATCGTCTCTTGTCTCACGCGTCCAGGCGTTGTCGTTGTCGTAATAGTCGTACACTTTGCCGTAAAACTCCCTAGCAATTCCACCAATGGTGTTTCCATCCTTCGAGTCTGTCCAGCCCAATCCCGAAGTAGTAAGACCGCCGATTCGTGATGTCGGAAAGACTAACGTGGCGGTTCTGTTCATACGAACCGTTTGAATGGCGGCTGCCAGCGCGGCAACCGTGTTGCCATAGATGATCACGTCAGATTCATGAGAAGTCGCTGATAAGACGCCAACAGTGAAAGAAGCAATGATGTAAAGACAGACGATATGTACAGACGCCATGTTTGCGAGGGTTTACTTGGCTGCTTCACGCAGCTCAAGCAGTAGAATCATCAAAACACGTAAAAAAAAAAAAAAATAAGGAGTAAACAAAAGTGCGAAGATCTAATTTGGCGCGCATTTTGACTTTGGAATGATGCATTTGCTGACGTGCTTCTTATTTTACTTTAAGTGGGGCGGATACCGCGGACGGCGATTCCTTGATTCAGGAGTGAGGATCACAATCTACCAATCGGCTGAGCCCGATCAGCACAATGTTCCACTGATTGGCTCTCCAATCTCTCCCCAATCTCACACTGGCTGTCTGCCAAGATAAGGCTGTCCTTATCTCTCCCTATCCTACCCAAACAGTCGGTAGTTATGATAAGGCATGCCACGCTACCCTGGAGTTACACTGAACATCTATCTTTCAACGTCATTTTCATGGCCTTGGATCCTATGATGTCCATATAGTGAGCTTATATCACCTTCCACTTCCTTGCTAATGTCTTAATAGTAAACAACAAATGTGTTAATAGATCAGGCTAAGATGATATACTTTAGCCGTAGTTTATATAGTTTCCAAAATCCCTTCCATCCTAAGTTGACTTATTTTTCTGAGATCCAATATGTAACTAAATTCGCTATTACACTAGTTTTCTATCGAAGAAACCACATTTAGCAGGATATTCTTAGTACCTGGAGACTCACAGAGTGATGGCAAATTTACCCATGTTCTAAACCAGTCAAGCCACTGGGAAACTGTCTCCTGGCAACCAAGTTCTCTATAATGATTTAAGCTCTGATCCATGAGTCTCTCTGGCAAGTGCAGGTTGGATCTCAAAATAGAGAGTTTCGGTAGGCCATCCCTCAATGGTGAAGAAAATACTCATAAATATAGAGCTAAATGAATAATATTATACTGATAATAAATAAGGATCTCATGCGACTATGAATTAGGAAAACCGTTCCGTTTTGTGAGTCGGTCGGATGAAAAACCTAGGTTCTATCATAACTCGCAGTTTCCTTGTGATCTGGCCGTCCACCCAAACCATCCCAATGACCGAACGCGATGGACTTCTCCTTACTGAATAAATAATTAAACGATGTTTCATATGAGGAACTTGGTCTGTTGACTTACGTTGTTACCAACATCACCGCGGCATTTTTCGATGGCGCTGCAGCCCCGGTTATAGGGGTTGGCTTCAGCACCAGGATGGCAGTTCGCGGCCGACGCGCCCCTGACCGAGCAAGGGACATTGTCGTGGCGGAGAGCTCCATATGAGATCTCTCCGCCCTGGTCGGCTACAGGAGCTGCAGTGGCGAGAGTGATGAGAGATAGTGTGATGATAGAGAACTTCATACTGGCCGTGGAGAGTTTATAAATAGAGGGGTGTTGTATACTTGCTAGATGAAGAGGCTGCTGAGTGACAGAAAGAAGAATGGGTTTTGAACTTGATGCTAAGAGATGGATGGGTATATATACTGTAGAGCCTGCTAGCAATGGCTAGAGAACACCGGCATATGAAAGAACCTGGCCCATCTATACGAGGACTCACAAACCTTGATGATTGAGAGTTCTGGCTAAGAGTATTAAGAGATTCAGATAGGCGCTATGTCTGCAGTGCTGGGCCAAAATCCAGAAGCTATGGAAATTTTAGCTTGGCGGACTAATCAAGGGACGGCTTGTTAGTGCCCCCCTTCATATGCCAAGGAGATAATAAGGAACTTGGAAATAGGAAACTCCAAGCCCAGACGCATCTACTTTCGTTGGTATGCTTACCAAATCTTTCTGTTCGGACATATTACATCTTCTATGGCCGCTTCACGTAGTACGTTGTCGGATCCTGTTTAGACTGCAAGTCTACTGAGATACATCAATGGCAGTGAGTATACGAGACAGTCTCCCATGAGTGTCTGTTGTACTACACAGTGGGCGATCCCCTTAATCCCTCACCCCCAGGAGGCTCTGTTCACTTACACCCAATGTTGCATAATCGGCCCATTATTTTAGTCGTTTGAATACGATGACCATTGGTAACTGATCTCATTGGAGGCTTTGGCTATTGATGCATGGAAACTTTCACCAAGCCTCGTACTAGATCCCTGTGAGGTCTTAAAACTTCTCCTAAATGGGAACCCGGGAGGAAGCAAAAGACTGGGGTCC
This sequence comes from Fusarium verticillioides 7600, assembly GCF_000149555.1. Classification (NCBI taxonomy): domain Eukaryota; kingdom Fungi; phylum Ascomycota; class Sordariomycetes; order Hypocreales; family Nectriaceae; genus Fusarium; species Fusarium verticillioides. The sequence continues at coordinate 3,307,803 of NC_031678.1, read as the reverse complement.
AGCGGGATCTTTGTAAATTCAATGACTAGGAACAGGTTTGGGGAATATTCTCCGCCCTATGCAACGTAACTGCCGAGAAACGCTCGGATGGGGGCTGTATTACAAGCCCACACGGAATTCCGGGAAGTCCATGGAATATCGTGCCCGCTCTTGGGTCCATAAATCAGGGATAAGCGATGGAGACTGGAGTTATTGTACAAGCTGAACTGAACATAGGTTTGACTTGGATTAGGTAACATTAACTAATGACTACGGGGTCTATGGTGCGATGGCAGGTCGCTAGCTAGTGAAGCCTTACACGCCATACTGAAGCCATTTCGAGGTGACAGGTGCCATCCGCCACAAATATGCCTAACGAAGAAGCATCAAGTACGGAACTCGGCACAGTGGCATACCCGAGGTCTTGGAACCCTGGACACGAGCCCCTAGACTCATAAGTGAGGATGATGTTTGTGCGGTTAGTCCCGGGAGCAATATCCATTTAAGGCTACAGCGATATGTCATTTTAGCGCCGCTAATCCCCTACCAATTTCACTACAGTGATTGACGATGAACCTAGTCGAGTTCTTCGATCCCAATACGTTGAATTTGAAAAAGAAAAGGTACAAGTTTTCAGCCTCAGACCATAAGGTCGTGTTGGGCATCTGCAAGAATACTTTCATGAAGGACTAGAGGATCTGGTCTTTAATCCTGAATATCAACTAGGTCGACAAGAATCACATGAAACCACGCCATCTCACGCAGTAAAGCGCACAATTAAGCTTTAGTTCCCAAGCGAGCTCAACACTAATTCACACATGCGCACCGCACCATTCACGCCGTGGCTTGAATTGCGAGGTTGCCGAAGGTGCCCCATACTGCGGCTGACCTGTGGCGTTACCAAGCGGGATGCAGGGGTTGATTTCGGAGGTTCGTCCACTCATTCGACGGACTACAACTAGAACAGTCTCGTGCAGGAAACGGTCTCGTTTAGGCTCTTTCAGGGAAGTGTTAGCCACGTCAACACGTCAGCAAAAACGACTACGGTAAGGGCTTCGGCAAGGGGCGTATCATAGTGAAAGCCAACGATTCGGTAGCTTATCAAGACACCGAAGATGGGTCTTTATCTTTATTACATTAGGGTTTGTCTAACTAACATCATTGCTGGTCTTGACAAGTTTCGGCGTTCCTGGAAACCGGCCACAGCGGATGGCCGCCTGGAGTTTGTTGGTCTTGGCTTCTCATGGTTGGCGTCGTCACAATGTGTGAAACTAATATGTACAGGAACACGCGGATCTTGTTACCGCGTCTAGGCGTTCATAACGGCTACCTTAAGCTATTTTGAGATAGATGGAAGATGCTAGGGAGAGTTACGATATCACTGGTGCCACGACGCACGTCGTCATTGGATGGCCAACGGTGGTTGTCCTTTCACCGAGCCCTGCAGGGTCACTCGGTTGCCAAATGTACTCTGTGATAAGAGGTTACCGAATTCAGAGCTCGGCAGTTGAGTTGCAACAAAAGTTCCACTCTGTAGGAATTACAGTCAAGGTGAGCAGTCGAAGTTTACCAGTCATAAGTCGCTCAGTTGCAGATCTCCTATGACACAACTGCAGCGCCAGAAGGAAGGACAACATTTAAGTATGGTAAACACTTAATGCAGCGGGGGCTTCGAACAGTAAGTGTTGCTTCCTTTAAAGGGGGCATATTTGCTGCGACATTTGATAAGAGTTTGCTTCAGATGGCGATGCTACGACCGCCCTGGTCTCCTCAAACGGCATCTTAAAAGTAACCTTGTGCAACGTTACGCGGTAATGCCACTCAAAATTCATCTGTATGGGTTCTGCAATACAGACGCTTCCTGTTGGACAGCACATCATCGATATTTCTCTTCATAGAAAGTCTGGGATTATTGAGAACTAGAATATTCAGTTTCTTCTACTTCATTTGCACCTCTGATTGAGGTTCTGGAGATATATATGCTGCTTTGGCCTCTGATGCATCTATCTGCACTGAGTTTAAAATGTAGTGACTTGCGTGTAAATACTAAAGATACGGATACTTACTTGGTTCTACAAGACGTCCCTCAGTACAGAGACTAACTGCAATAAGGAACAAATTCAGTAAGCTCAGGGTCGTTATGTGAAAATCTCTGGTTACATGTTTGAACAAAACACAAGGCATTGTCGGTTGTTTACGGAGAATGTAGACGAGTTTGAGACCTAGCTAGACAAGTTTTAGTATAATGAATCTTAGACGTTACTTATCTTTTCGATCTCCTTGGTGACCTTTTTAAAGACAGTTGAGCTCCGGGATGTCCAAGATCTAGGTCATGGTCAGCAATGCAGGAGACATGGATTTATTCTCAACAAGGGCTAATTATATAAATAATCGATAATCAACGTAAAACTTGAGAGATACTCATAAAGTAAGCTAGTTTTGACACAGACAATACTGCTATAGCCTGTATGAGCTTAGCTGTGGAACTTAAGTGCCCGAATCAAGTCTTTGATATATCGGGCTTTCGGGATTACGCAATGCATGTTTATTAGGAATATAGACAGCATTTTCCAGCCCATAATCCAATCACATCACGTGCTAATTCCTCCACGGTCTGGTGGTCTAGTGGTATGATTCTCGCTTAGGGAAAACCCTACAGCTCAGCTTGCGAGAGGTCCCGGGTTCAATCCCCGGCCAGACCCTTTCTTTTGCCATTTTCATGTCCCATCATTCTAAGACATCTTTCTTTTTGCGATTCTAGAACTTTTTAATGCTCTCACGACATTGCATTGAGATAGACTGACGAAATAGAGCCTCTGTCTACATCCTCTCTTCCAATCTTCCATTTGTTAGGTTCTCACTACGTCTTCCAGTACTTGCTGATACCACCATTCTCTCCAGTAAATGGATCGGCGGTAGGATTCTTAACGCCCCATACTGCTTCAAAGTCGTCTGCACTATCGCCTCCTTCATCCCAGGTCCATGAAAACCCCTTCGGATAAGCCCCCATCATACAGAATCCCTCCAGTGGCACCTCTGCAACAGCAATCCTCGGGTTTTCGGCAGCGATACCACGAGCGTCTCCAGTCATACAACCGAAAGATGCCGTGTTAGCGGATGGATCGTATGATTTGTGTGCAATGCCGGCTGGGATGACAAAAAGATCTCCCACGTTGACCTCGAGCTCTAGTCCGCCGTCTTCATAGGCTGTTCCGGAAGTATGCTCTTGTGGGTCGTCGCTCAAGTCTGCAACACCCCAGCGGATGCGGCCAGGGCCAGAGACAACTACCATAACTTCATGGGACTGGGAATGATAATGGGACCGCTGATGTTGACCATATCTGACAACCCATTGTACGTCCCAGTCATTGCCGCAAAAAGTATCGAATGCTTTTGTACGATCGACCTGACCGTCTTTGACAAAGGCGTTCTTGTAATGGAGTAGTGGTTTTGGTGAGTTGGGAATCAGCTTGGTTGGCTTCAAGTGGTATAGAATTGGTTCTGGTAAAGTCTCCATGTTGACAGTAGAATGACAGGACGTTTCAGGCCTTTGCAAGATGTGATTGGAGCAATGGAGTAAGATTAAAGATTAATGGACGAAAGTCGTAGCACCTGTCGCCCAATGACCCAACAGTAGATTGCGTGGGATGATGGTTACACAATGCTCCTTTCTTACCCACCACTACTTATATCTTCCAGATGGCAAATGGGGAGTAGCTCTATACCAAAATTCTCAGTGGTCGATATTGCTTTGGCTTGCGTGTCAGTGGCTCATGAGACTAACGGTTAGACATTCCGAGAATTGCGGGGAGATAGCGCTCGGAGTTGTTAACCGCTGATAATCGGAAACCTTAACCGTGATATCCTTAACCTAATGAAGGACAGAATACGCGACAATTGCATCTAGAACCGCGGGGTAATTCATTGGGCTTATCTCCTTTCGTATCTACCGGTGTTTCTGTGGCATGAATGCTATGATAACGAGCGGCGAGTCACCAATGCGCGGAGGGCCTTGACTTAGTAACTGGGTCCTGTGTTGATTTGCCATGGTTTGACCCCGTGATAATAGCAAAAAGTCTTGAAAGATAAGCACTGCTCATCCATAAAAACCTTCCAACCGCAGAGCTTGTCTTCATACCAGACTTTCATCATACCAGGCCTATATCCCACAACTCACGATGCCTAACGCTCTTGGTGACAGTGGCAGCAAGTTGCCCAGTTTCCTTTCCAACGGCAACTTTGCCAGCAGTACTTCATTTCCAACCAAGGAAGGACATTATAACACCAGTGGCAAAGAAACATCACCGCCAGCGGTTAAGGAAATGCCTAAACCATGGGTCTCACAGCGATGTACAGATCAGGCTCGCCCACTCAAGGTCATCTACATTGGTGCTGGAATTTCTGGCATCTGCGGTGCCATTGAGTTTAGAAAGCAAGTCCCTAATATAGAGCTTGTCATCTATGAGAAGAACCCTGAGCTTGGCGGAACATGGTATGAGAATAGGTAAGTCTGAGCAATCAGAGCTACCGAAGGCTAAAGCTGACATGATCTCCTTTAGATACCCCGGTTGTGCCTGTGGTGAGCATCTATCATCAAGCGTGTATGTGTAATATCTTATTGACAAACCTTAGATGTCCCTGCACACGCATACCAGTTGACCTCTGAGTCTTCCCCTCGATGGTCCTCCTTCTTTGCCTCTGCGCCTGAGATCCTCCAGTACTGGAAAGACGTTGCCACTAAATACGACATCAGGAAACACATAAGATTTCAGCAGAAGTGTACCGGCGCTCGGTGGAGCGAGACCACTAACAAATGGTTTGTTCAGCTAAAAGACTTGACGACAGGTCTCGAGTATGAAGACTCTGCGGATGTGCTTGTTACAGGCGAAGGCGTATTGAACGAGTGGCGATGGCCGGATATCAACGGCATCAAGTCTTTTAAGGGCCAGCTCCTTCATAGCGCAAACTGGGATGCGAACGTTGATCTCAAGGTAAGAAATGACGCTCACGCAGGACTTTAGTGGCCCTTTCACTGATAAGAAGCCATGAAACAGGACAAGTCTGTCGCTGTTATTGGAAATGGCAGTAGTGGACTCCAGATTGTCCCCGCAATACTGCCTGATGTCAAGCATATGGATCATTACATACGCGGAAAATCCTGGATTGTTGGCCTCTTCGGAGATCAAGAGACCAGGCAGCGTATCAAGGAAGCAGGCGGTAACTTCCAGTACTCCCCAGACGAGATTCAAGGCTGGGAGACAGATCGAGAAGCATACTTGAAATACAGACGCTCCATCGAGCACAACATCAACAAGAACTTCGGTGTTGTCTTCAGCGGGACCTCAGCACAGGCCAATCTTCGGCTTCTAGCTCAGGAGTCCATGACCCAAAGGCTTAAAGAGAGACCTGACATCTATGAGCACCTTCAACCTGACTTCTCGCCGTATTGCAAGCGCATGTCGCCCGGACCAGGATACCTTGAGGCCCTGGCATCTCCAAAGGTTGACACCATCACCTCTGGAATCACCAAGATTGACGAGACTGGAATCTTCACTGCGGATGGTCAACATCATCCAGTTGATGTTATAATCTGTGCGACTGGTTTCCAAACCTCACCCGCTAGTCGAAGCTTTCCCATTTACGGTGTTGGTGGAGTGAACCTACGAGAGCGCTTCCAAAAACGCCCAGAGACATATCTGAGCGTCTGCACAGATGGCTTCCCCAATTTCTTCCAATCAATGGGCCCCAATTCTATGCCTGGTGCCGGAAGTCTCTTACTCGTCATCGAGAAGACAAATACCTACATCGCCAAGATCCTAGCCCGAATGGCATACGATAACATCGCGCGCATCGAGCCAAAACAAAATATGGTTCAGGCATTCACTGACTACTGTGATAACTTCTTCAAACAGACTGTCTTTGCAGAGGAGTGTAATTCTTGGTACAAGACATACGAGACTGGTGCCACGCGTGAGGAGCAGAAGCGCGGACGAATCACGGCACTATGGCCGGGCAGCAGTCTGCACTGCGTGCGGACTCTGAGTCGTCCTCGTTGGGAAGACTTTGAGTACAAGTATTGTGATGATAATGAGTTTGGGTGGTTTGGAAATGGATGGACGCTGGCGGAGAAATTTGTTACCGATGAGTTGGAGTCCTTGACGTGGTATCTGAATGACACCAATGTCATGGAGAAGATAGTGACATGAGATACTTAGACATATGTTGATTGTTAGAGATTTTAGCACGATTAAGAAGTCGAGGTCTTGGAGAAACCCTTCAATAGCCGGCTTCGTGTCCAAAACTGTCATGACCTCGGTCTCATGGAATTGGTCTAAATTTATAGATGATTAGTTGTCAATTGCCTAAATCTGTAAACTTACTAAAAGTTTTAGATATGTCTTAGGGCTATCTCATAAGTTTAGGACGAGTCAGCTGAAGCCTAGGCTCGGGTCCAGTCAGTCCGTAGCGATCTATGGCGGATTCCGCGAAACCCGTTCCCAGACTTGGGCTTGGCAAAGTGGCACATTTTCAACAGATAACAGTGAGTGGTTATGATGCCAAGACCTAGCTCGTGGTCCGTTCTGTTGATAGCGATGAGTCTGTGGCGCTGTCTTCTATAAAAGAGGGAGCGGTCCGGTGCTCGGACAGTCCGAGATACCGCAAGGCCCCACTATTTCGGCCCTCCGCTCCGTCCGGCCTTCAAGTCGATGTGTATCATGACGGAATTTCGAGGTCGGTATGTCTGAGCGGCATGTGTCCGTCGCTACGTAGGATTATGCTTGAAATTAGTGACTCTTCGGTGTAAAAATCTGTTTAGTCCACGTCTTTAATATGCCTCTTGTTGCAACTTATAAGACGATCCAGCACAAAGCATGCATGCCACTCACTGACTTGACATCAACAATCCCCACCATTATTCATTTGCAGTCACTATTCAATTACCAATTATCTAAGACTTCTTCCGAGAAACCTACCCAAATTGCTTGACCCAAGGCCAGATGAACCCTTCAAACGATCCGCGTCCTAGCGACGCCCCTTCCATGTCTTCTGGCACATTGGGTGACAGAACACGGGACAAAAACGACCTATCTGATGAGCCTGAGTACGAAGAGGAAATTCATGACTTGGCGCGCAGATTCACCAGACAGTCTGCTGCATCAGGTCATGGGCCACTGTTCCCCTTGAGTGATGGCGGTCCTCTTGATCCACAAAGCCCCCATTTCAACTCCAAGAAATGGGCAAAGGCTTATTTCAAGACCCGAACCGAAGCTGCTGATGGTATTAATCCTCGCACCGCCGGTATCGCGTTCAAAAACCTCAACGCGTACGGCTTTGGCCAGGCGACTGACTTCCAGAATACTCTGACAAACATCGTTCTAAAGGCTGCGAGTTTCGCAAGGAAGGTGTTTGGGGACAAGGGTCAGCGCATTGATATCCTCCGCGATGTCGATGGGTACGTCGAGGCTGGAGAGATGTTATGTGTTCTCGGTCCTCCAGGCTCTGGCTGCTCGACCCTGCTTCGCAGTATTGCAGGTGAAACTCATGGCTTCCACTTTGGTAACGATACAGTCTTGAACTACCAGGGTATCCGCCCCGAGCAGATGAAGAAGGCTTACCGAGGTGAAGCCATTTACACGGCTGAGGTTGACCATCATTTCCCTCATCTGACTGTCGGTGATACGCTTTACTTTGCTGCTCGATGCCGATGTCCTCCCAAGGACAAGCTCCCCCACGGCGCCTCGGCTCGAGAGTATGCTGAGCATCTTCGCGATGTTATTATGGCTATGTTTGGCATTTCACATACCAAGAATACACGAGTCGGAGACGACTACGTCCGTGGTATCAGCGGGGGCGAACGGAAGAGAGTCACAATCGCCGAGGCTGCCCTGGGATACTCCCCTCTTCAGTGCTGGGACAACAGTACACGCGGTCTCGATAGCGCCAACGCTGTTGAGTTCTGCCGCGTCTTACGCACTCAAGCTGATACTCTTGGCATCGCATCTTGCGTCGCTATCTACCAAGCGCCTCAGAGTGCCTATGATGTAAGTGTAAGCTTCGCTTTGGACTGCTCTCTTGACTAACTTGATACATAGCTATTTGACAAGGTCACCGTCCTTTATGAGGGCCGTCAAATCTTCTTTGGAAAGACAGGCGAGGCACAACCCTACTTCGAGAACCTCGGCTTCATTTGCCCCGAACAACAGACGACAGCCGATTTCCTGACGTCGATGACCAACCCAGCCGAGAGAGTAATCCGCCCGGGCGCCAATCCACCTCGAACATCGGACGAATTCGCACGATCCTGGCAGCAGAGCCAGCAACGATCGAGGCTTATCGACGAGATCGACTACTACATGGAACAACACCCATTTGACGGGCCGGATCTTCAGAAATTCTCGGAATCACGAAGGCTCGACCAGGCGGCTGCTCAACGAGAACGATCTCCCTTCAACCTTTCCTATTTGCAGCAGTATACTATCAACCTCTGGAGAGGCTTCACTATGTTGATCGGAGACCCTAGCATCACTCTCACGATGCTTATCAGCAACCTGTTCGAGGGTCTGATTATCTCAAGCATCTTCTATAACCTCCCCTTCAACACCACGAGCTTCTTCCGTCGAACCATTTTGCTATTTTTCATCGTCCTCATCAACGCGTTCGCGAGCATTCTCGAGATCATGACTCTTTATGCAAAGCGTAAAGTCGTCGAAAAACAGTCTCGATACGCTTTCTATCACCCGAGTGCTGAAGCCCTTTCGGCAATGGCAACCGATCTTCCCTACAAAGTCGTCAACTCAATCCTCCTCAATTGCACGTTATACTTCATGTGTAACCTACGCCGCGAACCAGGCCCTTTCTTCTCTTTCCTTCTTCTATCATTCTCAATAACCCTCTGTATGTCAATGATGTTTCGGTTCATTGGCTCTGCAACCAAGTCCATCGCGCAGGCACTGGCGCCCGCGTGCATCATCCTGTTGGCATTGGTCTTGTATTCAGGTTTTGCGATCCCGCCCGCTTACATGCAAAACTGGCTCGGCTGGATCCGATGGGTGAATCCTGTTTATTACGGACTGGAGACTGTATTTTTGATCGAATTTGTCGGCCAACAGTTTCCCTGCTCAGACTTTGTGCCCCATGGTCCTGGTTATGAGAACCTGGGAAGCGGCGAATACGTGTGTAACGTGCCCGGATCCATACCTGGCCAATCATTTGTCAAGGGAGAGGATTATCTCAAGGCCTCATTTGGCTTCGTCAACAGTCACCGATGGAGAAATTTTGGCATTATCATCGCTTGGACGGTTTTCTTTATGGCTCTTCACCTCTGGACTGCTGAGCATGTCGCTTCGGAGCGCTCAAAGGGTGAAGTCCTGGTCTTTCTCCGGGAGGCTATGCACAAGGTGTCTGGTAAGCGGGGCAGCGATGAAGAGTCGGGTGTTCCCACGCCTTCAGGGAAGCAAGAGGCTTCTAGTTCGTCGAGCGAAAAGGTCGAGGTTGAGAAGCAAACGTCCGTCTTCCATTGGAAGGATGTCTGCTACGACGTCAAGATCAAGAGCGAGACGCGCAGGATTTTGGATCATGTCGATGGTTGGGTCAAGCCCGGGACTTTAACGGCTCTCATGGTGAGTGCCTTATACTCCCCTAACCTAGTATTTCTCTTTGACCATTCAGACTTGCTAACGTATTCACAGGGTGTCTCAGGTGCTGGCAAAACCACCCTTCTAGATGTCCTCGCCAGTCGAGTGACCATGGGTGTTGTGTCCGGCGATATGCTTGTCAATGGGCACTCTCGTGACTCTTCGTTCCAGCGAAAGACGGGCTATGTAACTCAGCAGGACCTGCACCAAGCCAGCTCAACAGTACGAGAAGCGCTACGATTTAGCGCCATGCTTCGACAGCCAGCCAAGTACTCCAAGCAAGAACGACTGGACTATGTTGAGACAGTTCTTTCGCTCCTCGGGATGGACGCTTATGCAGATGCCATCATCGGTGTCCCAGGTGAAGGCCTCAATGTTGAACAGCGCAAGAGACTTACGATCGCGGTTGAGCTTGTCGCACGTCCGCAGCTTTTGCTCTTCCTCGATGAGCCGACTTCTGGACTCGACAGTCAGACTTCATGGTCTATCTGTGACTTGATGGAGCAATTGACCAAGAGCGGCCAGGCGATATTGTGCACCATTCATCAGCCCTCTGCTATGCTTTTCCAACGATTCGATCGACTCCTTCTGCTCGCGAAGGGAGGAAAGACTGTCTATTTTGGTCAAATCGGTCAGAATTCGCAGATCCTGATGGACTACTTCACTCGCAACGGAGGCCCGCCTCTGCCACCCAAGGCCAACCCAGCGGAACATATGCTTGAGGTCATTGGGGCGGCACCGGGTACTCATACTGATGTCGACTGGCCTGCTACATGGAGGCAGTCTCCTGAGTACAGGGCAGTGCAGAAGGAGCTCCAGTCTCTCAATGCGTCACACCCGTCGCCGACACCTACATCAGGCGGCGCTGACCCCTCAGAGTATAACGAGTTTGCTTCTCCTCTGTCCACGCAGCTATGGGAAGTCACCAAACGTTTGTTTATTCAGTACTGGAGAAGTCCAGGCTATATGTACTCCAAGGCCATCCTCACAGTCGGCGCAGTTAGTCATACCTCATCATTCTTTACTCTTTTACAGGTTCTAACCTCCTTCTAGTCTTTGTTCATCGGACTTTCTGTCATGGATGGCGAAAACACAGTTCGCGGTCTACAGAATCAGATGTTTGGCGTTTTCATCTTCTTGACCATCTTTTCGCAGGTTGCTGAACAAATGATGCCAGCCTTTGTGGAGCAGAGGACTCTTTACGAGGCTCGCGAGCGTCCCGCGAAAACATACTCTTGGCAGTCATTTATGTTTGCCAATCTGACAGTTGAGATAGTCTGGAACTCGGTAAGCTCCATGCCACTTCCTCAGACGGACCATCTCTAACATCACGCCTAGTTCATCGGTATCTTTGCCTTCATCTGCTGGTACTACCCCATCGGCCTCTACCGCAACGCTGAGTACACAAACGAGGTCCATTCTCGTGGCATCACCATCTTCCTTCACGTTTGGATGTTCTTCCTACTCGCTTCTTCCTTCGCCCACATGATCATCGCCGGACTTCCCAACGCCGATACTGCAGGTGGCGTCATGAACCTTCTCTTTATCATGATGTTCGCATTTTGCGGTGTCCTCGCTGGCCCTGACTCCCTTCCCGGTTTCTGGATCTTCATGTACCGCGTCAATCCCTTCACATACGTGGTAGAGGGTTTCCTCGGCACTACTCTTGCCAACGCACCTGTTGCTTGTGCCGGCAACGAGATCTTGGAGTTCAAGCCTGTGAATGGTACATGTGCGGAGTTTCTGTCGGATTACATGTCCAATATGGGTGGGTACCTTGTGGGTGAGAGTGCAGGCAGCACAACTCAGTGTCAATACTGTCCTATGGCAGATACCAATACTTTCTTGAAGGGGATTAACGTTAGCTTCGACAATCGCTGGAGAGACTTTGGATTACTTTGGGTTTATGTTGTCTTCAACTGTGCAGCTGCAGTTGCTATCTACTGGTTGGCTCGTGTCCCTAGGAAGAGAAAGGACAAAAACGAATAGTTCTGTTTCTTGTTGCAAGACATTGCGTTTGTATAGTACTATGCATAGCTTGGATTTCTTTTGTCATTTACCTTTAAGTCTAATAATCTTCTTATGTATGCAACAGATAGAGTTCTAATGTTATTAATTTATCCTTACATCCATACGCGCTCAATCCTAACCTAAGTCTAATCTTATTTCTTATGAAAATATGACTATATCTTCTAAGTTTTCCTAAAATCTCTTAATTATATCCTAATAAGTGGCGAACCTTTGATCTCATCTCCATAACCCTAAGGCAGGCGGAAGCACAATAATACAAGTGATATCTATAGAAACCAAAGCCTCTGCCCAATTATCCCCAATGCCTTCTCGGTCCTTTATTATCTATGATAGTCCAAAACTATGATTGGTTGTTGTCTAGCATCATAAATATCTCCTGGTTTTGCTCAAACCAGTTCCCCAGCTCCATGTTATGGTCAAAGCCACCCTCCACCATATTCCCCCCTTGTCCTGTTGGTAAGCCTCCGTAATTAACCTCATTTGCAAGGTGTGTTCCATCATTAAAGCTCTGAAGGTTTGTCTGCATGTTCAGGTGACTGGGCACAGGAACTCCTGCCTCGAAGAACAGCATCTCAAATGGTGTATCAGGTATGCGCCCTGACACCTGGACTTGAGGGTTATTGGCCCTCGAGCCCACATACTTGCATGCGACTTCATACATGAGCTTGAACAGATGAAGTTGCTTTCTGTAAACATTTGGAAGATCTGGGGGTATCATGTCGACTGTTTCAACCACGGCTGCGAGCGGCTCCAAGTGAGTCGGGTCGCAGGTCTCGATAGCATGGCAAAACAAGACTATGAATGGCACCAGAGGGACCGCCATAAGACCCCTGATCTTTGGTTAGTTTAAGCACTATTGTCTTGGTCGGGGGTCTTACCAGTGCATGTAGAACTCAAAGATGATGGCTTCAACGTTCTTGAGCATTGACAAACAAATCCTGTGTTGCTCAAGACCATTCTTTGCTGCTTCTAGGCATTCGTCGCAAAACGCAGAGGATGTCATAGACGCAGGTTTCACTGCTCTAAATACCAGACAGCGCGTGGAATAGTATGCTACCTTATCGGTCCTGCGGAAGACCTCGCTCTGGTTTTCGCCGATACTTGCCCCGATTGACTCAAATAAGTGCTCCTGTGAGTTTATTAGAGAATTCAGCCAATTCTCGTATGTATTCTGCGCTCACCTCTGCCACACTCTTTGTTTGGAACAACTGCTCCATCTCAGCCGCTAATCTCCTCGCATTCGTCTCTCTCTCAACATCTGGCTGAAGCAAAGACCCCGGACTGTAGAGGATATCATAGATTCTTCCTTGAAGGCTGCAAAACCATGCCCATTTCGCAATAATCGGGGTAGGTCCGTCTCCCCTATCCTTTTCTAAAGCCTCAAAGTTAATAGTAATTTCTCCATCTCGTATCAAGACTGGCCGACTCAGCCTCAAAGCAAGCATCTTGTCGCAAAGATGGATATAGAAGATTAATTTAGCCCGTCGCTGCTTTGCCTCTCCAGACTCTGGCTTTGGGAGATTTTCACGGGTGAAGCCTAGCGTCTGGCACATCTGTACTGCCGCAGCAAGAGTATTCCAGGACATAGAAATCCGGCAATTCTCGAGATGGTAGGATGACTAGACTTCTGTTAGTCGCATGCATTTCGAAGGGACTTGTTGCTGAGGAACTTACGGCCATAAACAGGGCAAGTATGTAATCGGGTGTGCAGGGCATATTGAAGGGAAGACCAGCCAGGATAGAGTCCAGATTTTGTCGACAGAGCGTCGCCTGAGATGCAAACTCATTCTTGAGAACTTGTTCAGTCTCGACGTTGTCACATTCGTGCAATAGGCTTACCAAGCCAACATGGGTAACAATGAGATCAGCAAGGGTAGGCTTGCCGAAGTAAACTGTCATGAGATACTCGACAAATTGACTGATGCTGTGAAACTCTGCGCGCCAGAATAGCTGTAACCTGGGAGACTCTACAGAGGGTATTAGTATTTTTGTAACGGCAGGTGTCGCACAAATTACCTCTCAGTCTCTGTACAGCCATCATGGCCAGGTTGACAGGAGGAAGCTGAAACCCTCCATGTTCTTGAGGGGACAATATCCGTTGCGTATCAACAAGACGCGTCTCGTCAGCCGTGACATCCTTGCTCGCCAATATCTTTCGTAGTGCGTCTAAGTGACTCTTTATCTCCGGAAGCGTTTGCGATGGCTGGTTGCTGTCAACAAATTGTTGCAAGAAGTTCGTCGCAAATGTAGCTTGTGTCGTCAAAGTGACATCGCCTTCGAACTCTGGGGCTTTCTCCTGGCTTGTTCTGACATTACACGACGGGGAGCTCGCATGGGATTTTGGGGTGACGTGTGAACTAATGGCAGTGTGAGCAGCTGACGAGCCTCCTTGTAATTGTTGAGGAGAAAAAGCGATGTTGTCGACAGCGAGGCTTATGCGATCAAGCTTTTGCGAAATGGCGTCCAGTTTGGATTCACTGTACCTTGTAAGCGCGATTACTTGTAATTCTCTCACTACTACTTACTAGCCATCTGATACCAGGACCTGCTGACGTTTTGCTCGAGGCTTGAAGCCAGTGGGGAACGAACAACGAATACTCTTTCGTTGGCACGGTCCACAAGGATTTTCACGGTCGCATTTGATCTATGACGGGTCAGTGAAGGCGCTGATGAGATGCACGCATTCACTCACCTTTCTTTGTCTACACTGGTCACACTGGCAGTTGTCAGGTACCATCCGAAGTTACAACTCAGCATGCGATGGGTCTCAGCTTACAGAGAGCTTATGCTCGGGAACTCGACGCGTTCCCGAGACGGCGTTTTCTTCTCCATCGCTCTCGTTTGGGTCCACGTTCATCGTGTCATTAGGCTCAATTGACCTGTCAAAATATTTGGCAAATTTTACAACACTGGGATTCGTCAAAGACTCATGGATATTGGCCTACAAAACGCCAAGACCAAACCCTCATCCTTGATGATGGCATGCGTCTCTTTCGGGTAAAGGCTCGGTTTCTCGGAGCCCCGAAAGAGCGCAGAGACTGGATTACCCATATCACGGGATGCGAGTGATTTGCAGCCACCAGAGCTACCCTAGAGAGAGAAGAATCCAGCCAAGTAATTAACATCATAATCAATAGAGCTCAGGTACATAGCTGGATATTCTATGGGGCATACAATTATTAATTGTTTTTCTCAGCATACATTGAAGTTCTTGCAAATACAGCTTGCAGGCATGATGAGAATTTAAAACAACCTAAATTTAAACGGTTGGGTTTTGGTTGCACTTTCGATGCGAGTTTTAACCGCGAATAGCGATGGGTCTGGGAGCTTGTCAGAATTTCTGATTCGTGGAAAAAGCAGCCTCAGTCTAACCGCATGCAGAGTAGACAATGACTATCTTGACGTCACTCCTTTTCTTCAGAACTTAACGCGTTATATCTTATCGATAGTACGCGACGACAACGCGTCTCAATATAGAGTAGTTATCAGTCACAAGACATACAATCTCGGCTTTCTTGAATAGGAAATACATTCCTCGCTGTACTCTTTGTAGGTCTATCATTGCTTGGCGAACAGAAATCTAACATCGACGTCATAATTACTCAATGAAAACCGAACGCTCCAGAACACCCAAAACATCATCCTGCCTCAACAAACCCCGCTCTACCACCACGTCCAGAAACGGGCGCTCTTCAGCCAGAGCCGATCTCACGATGCTTGACACTTTGGCGTACCCAAGGCTCGGGACAAGCGCTGTTGCAAGTGCACTCGCGTCAAGAAGATGCTTCTCTGACGTCTCCTTGTTTGCGACAAGGCCCTCGACGCATCGCTTGGCGAATGTCTTGGAAACACTCTTGAGAAGCTGTATGCTGTCGAAAAGTCGGTCGCAAACCAAAAGCTCATAGTGGTTGATCTCCAACATTCCCTGTTGGCATGCCATGGAAACAGCGGCATCATTTCCAGTGATGGCTAACGCTACTTGACAGACCGCGATTGGAATGACGGGATTGACCTTGCCGGGCATGATGGAAGAGCCAGCCTGGACGGGCGGGAGAGTAATCTCTGCAATACCGCCATTAGGCCCCGAAGAGAGCAGAATCATGTCGTTCGCGATCTTCCACAAGCTATTGGCAGTGTTGCGCAGCTCGGCTGAGAGACGTGCACAAGTGTCCATGTTCTGCATGCCATCAAAGGCGTCGCTACATGGCTGCACTGCAACATCCAGCGATGAGGAAAGATACTTGAAGACTGCTGCCTTGTATCCAGACTTAGAGCCGAATCCAGTGCCAATCGCAGTGCCGCCCATGGAGAGCACAAGAAATGAATCACGGATCATGCTGAGGTGCTGTCGGTGTCTTCGGATGACCGCCTCATGAGCACCAAGAGCCTGACCATAAGTCATCGGCTGAGCATCCTGGAGACAAGTCCGTCCAAGACGGAGAAGAGTCGAGTACTCCTGGCGCTTCACAGCAAATGCGTCTGCAAGCCCTTGGAGAGCACCCAAAGCACCCTCCATGGCACGGTACACAGCAAGCTTCATAGCTGATGGCACAGCATCATTTGTAGATTGTCCCATGTTGACATGATCGTTTGGGTGAACAAACGTGTAGTCGGAAAGAGCTCGGCCTGAATTCTTGGCAGCGATGTTGGCGATGACTTCATTGACATTCATGTTGGTAGAAGTACCACCGGATCCTTCCATCATGTCAACTACAAAATGCTTGTCATGGACCCCAGTTTTGACCTCTTCGCATGCCTCCGAAATAGCTTTGGCCTGCTCAGATGTGATGGTACCGACTTCATAATTAGCACGGGCTGCTGCTTGCTTGATCATAGCAAATGCGTAGATGAAGTCTGGCCAGCTGGCGATGGGTCGTCCTGACAGAGGGAAGTTTTCGATGGCGCGAAATGTGTTGATACCGTAGAGAACATCGTCTGGGAGTTCAAGCTGACCGAGACTGTCTTTTTCAAGACGCTTTGTTGCGATGGTTACGGTGACTTGGTGACTGTTGGCTCCTTTGACGAGTAAGCCGTTCGTTGGCTTGGGCTCGCTAGGAATAACCTGACCAATGTAAGCACGTGAAGGTGGTTGCGTTGGGTAGGGATAAGCGGCTTACGGTCGAGATGATTTGAGTGACCGTCATCGTGTCGGCTGCTGGGCTGACAGTCTTTAAGATTGTTTCAAGTGATGAGGATGCTGCTAGTCTAGTGTTTGTGCTGGCTTGTTCTACTCTGTCGTGAGATTCGAGAAAGTCTGTTGCTGAGGGCGCTGACCATCTATATAGAAATGAGCGGTGTTGCTAATGAGGCCCCCAAGGCTGTTGACATAACCCGGTTTTCTCTCCAGTCCACGGGGTGAGGCTTTCAGCGGGATGGACCGGTGAGAACAGAACCCAAAGTCGATGGTACCTCAAAAACCCATGGCTGCCCTACAAGAGGATGCAGTCGCGGGTACTTGACATACAGCCTTCTGTCTAACATACGGCTGACCAACTGGGTCTCTTCCCTCCCATGCTTCGGCCGCTAATGCGAGCTTTTTCAGCATCGGCTGAGATGGTTTAGCGGCCGAAGAAAAAAGAAAGGAACGAGAATTTGGCCCGCGTGACATATGCAGTGTCGTGATACCTACCTACAACCAGGGATTTGCACTCGACGGATTTCCGACGTGGCAGATCCCTACTGAGCCGATAGTCAGCATTTCCGGTCTGTGGGGGAACATTTCCTGCCCCTCCATTAGCGTTGTTGTCACGTCCCCCTCCTTTTGGCCCAGAGACAACGTATGTGCATTTCTGGGCGTCGTACACCGTCGACAATTGCCGGTTGACCGGTGTGCTGGGTTGGAGCAAATCGAGCGATTTGCCACTCGACACTCGTCAGGCATAGCGTCAGATCTGGCAATAGCCGGGTCTCGGCCTGGAAATCTGAGGCCATATCAAGCTCGGGGAGGCAATGGCTTAGATCTCAACCCCAAGTGACAACAAGACTGTTCCAATTGTAGAAGCACCTTTGATGAGCTTATTATGGTACGTACCATCCGTCAGGCTCCTGGAACTTTTTTCTCCCCGAGGCCAAGCCATGTCATTATCGGCCGCGAGCTATCTCGACTCACAGTTGTATTTTGAGGTTACTTGTCAGCCACGTGGTTTCAGAACATAAGCATGCAGAAAGGGTAGTATCGGCCTTATCTATATAATGTCCGTCTATATTAACTTAGCCGAGCTTGCCAGACAAAATATTCTGTTGTGAAACTCTCAACAAAGTCATTCAACATGTACAACCATACTTTCTCCAACATCTATCTTTATGCCCACTGAGAGCAATTATTCAAGAATTCTACCCAATCAACATCAGACCATAAGCTCTCGCAGAACTCTAATGACGGAACCTCAAATTCTGCTGGTCTTTCAATCGGTCCGGCATCTTCATTGGTTGTGAGCATTTGGACAATGCTGTCCAAGTCGGCTAGCAAGGCATTGTGATCTCTGGCAGCCGGATTACCCGCTTCGGCCATTTCCTTCAAAATGAGGCGGCATTGGGTATAGAGATACTCATCATTAAGCTCCGAGGTTTCGGCAAGCTCGGGAGCGATAGCCTTCGCAATAGAGATGATGGAGAGGCTACTGAAACGTGCACTGAGTCCCAATAACCGAATCGCGCTGATCGAAAAGTTAGGATTTATATTGCCACTGGATCAAGGCCTGTTAAAGTGCTTGCCATGTTTACCACGATTGAAGAGGTCTGTTAGTATCTTACAATTATTCCTTGCTGCATCGTGGCCTTCCTTGGCCAGTACCTTGATTCGCTGGCGCATTGTTGCATTTAGTTTCGATTCGAGGTGGTCAGAATCAACTCCTTGCAACCTGAGAGAAAGCTTCTTGGAGAAGAAAGGTCGAAGTAGTACCGTGAAACACTATTGACGTCAACAAATGACCTCGGAAGGTTGACTAGAGACCTACCAGGTGGTATCTCAAGTAAAGTGATGCAAGTCCGCGAGCGCATGATCGCTGGCTCATTTCCTCCGGTACGCCACTTTTGAAGTCAAATGAGATATATGAAGGTACCTTCTCCTTCCAAGACCGCAATGTATCGAAGCACGGCCATAGCTCGAATAGCATAGTTTCCAGATCTGAAACCTGTCGCAACTGACCGCTTACCATAAGATTCAACGCCTCGACATCTTCTGTTGTAGGCTCCTCTGATGAGACGTATAGCAAAGCAACAGCTTATTCAAACATGTCTGATCCGGGAGGTGTTGGGGTTTCAGCCTGTTCTGTCGCAATCTCACCCGAAGGCTGCGATCCATACATGAAAGTTGTAGCTAGGGTAAAAACAAGAGACGCCCTTGAAAGTCAGCTTCTATCTTGTGATTGCGTCCTAAGATCTGTGAATAGTAGCTGGACTCGTTCTCTAAAGTCTCTTCGGAGGAACCAATGGTGATCGCAAAATACCTCTTCAAAGGTGTCCAGTAGCTTCATAGTCAGTGGCGCTGATGGGAGCTTTATCACTATCCTGGGCTCTGAGCAAGATTAGACTCCAGAATTTTCCT
Source organism: Fusarium verticillioides 7600 (assembly GCF_000149555.1). NCBI lineage: Eukaryota > Fungi > Ascomycota > Sordariomycetes > Hypocreales > Nectriaceae > Fusarium > Fusarium verticillioides. The sequence continues at coordinate 3,288,612 of NC_031678.1, read as the reverse complement.
GCTGCCAAAGTTGGAGATATATACCTATCAACTCCGATTTAAGTACCGCATATGAGTATCTACCTTGTTGCTGAAGGCCATCGGGACTCTCAGGCAATGCCATCTGCCGGAGGTCGTAGACGAAACGTTCTGCACTGCAGTCATCTGATATGAGAGCCCGAGCTGCGACTCTGCTTCTAGTCGAGGTACCCGGATCCGAAGGGCTCTGGGACTGTCTAGAATATTCTGGTACATCATCTGCGAAGCTGGGAGTGAAGGATGACGATGGTCGAGAGCCTACAGCTGCTCTCTCAAGGCCCCGAAGGTAGGCTTCTGGTACGGTCACGTATGTAGTCTTCACAGGGTATACGCAGTCTCGTTGGCGACGAGCGCAGCGTCCACATGGATGAGCTCGTTCTATCAGTACATGTGTTAAACATAAAAATGAGCAGCCTGCTTACCGCCGTCGCACTTCAGCTTCTGAGAGTGACAAACTGTACATGCTACTGTGCTTCGACCCTTGAATCTGCCCATGACTTGCAAGGAGGATCGTTATACAAGCTCTACTCGCTAGCGACCGTTGTGATAGGTATCTTTCTGTGCATATGCCCTGGCTATGAAGTTCTGGGAAGAAACGCCCCCCCACCAAGTGCTTGGGGAATTGGGGGCTGGAAAAGCATCGTCGAACATCAGACAAACAGCAATTGAAGACTTGGTGGAGAGCATTGGCTGGAGCGCATTAGCGGGGCCGAACATGAATTTGACGTCGCACGATTGGTCTGTTTGTCACCTAGAAGCAGGTCGGCTTCCACTGCATTAGCGGCCGACAGTCCCAAGGATCACTCACTGGATTATGACACGTAGATAATGACGCAGGAGAAGAGCAGATCATAACAAGCTGCATGCACCTTTGATCTAACTTAGTGGTTATAGTTAATATGAAAGCAACCACTGTGCGTCCCTGCATCTTGACCTTGATGTACATGCGTATGCCAGGTCCAGGTCCTTGTCAGGCAACGTGTCGGGCACACTGACACCCAGAAGTGAAATCCGCCTAGTCCATGAACGGTATGAACTCAGTTGTTGATTGAGATTTGATCTGATGCAAAGTTTGGTCGGCTGACGTGCTTATGCAGCCGAACTCTGCTGTCTACTCCTCACCAACCCACAATTACCGACTTGGAGACAGACAAGACCCCAGGTTTAACGTCAGACATGGTGACTTACTTAATTTTTCATAAAAGGCCAAATCTAGCTAATGGGGAGGAGGAGTAAGCTAAAAGTGTCGTGAATGACTCCAAAATTTTGATATCGTGATGCGGGGTGATCATCCAGTTTGCTGGAACGCGCTATCTTTAGCAAACTTTAGTCTTTTCATGAGCATGTTCAGCACCGTCTCGCTTAATTCCCTTAATGTACTGCAAATATACAAAGAGGTAAAGAGTACCGAGGTCCTGGGATATTCTCAGTGATAAGTTGGTAACAGACATCGTAATAGTCTTATCTGAAAACAGAGATACGAGGTCTTGAAGCTAAATGTTTAATCACGGCTGGCCCGTATCATGGCAAAGCCTGTGGAAAATCCGGGGAACTAAGATAAGTTGCAACGCTAACGGTCGCTTTCGTTACCGAGCCGAAGCAAAACCTTCGATTCCCTAAACTTGCCTATCTCGTGGTTGAGCCAAGGGTTCCCCGTATGGTACTCCAGAACAACATAAAGTCCAGGGAATCAGCTTCCTCCTAACGGCCTATCTGCCTACCGAGCCGACGACAAGTTCCTTGTCCTATCTCACTATCGTCTTTGTAGCGTCTCCCACAAGGCTACCCCATGCCAAGCGACTACACAGAGTCTGGGGAAGTTCTCCAGGCTGATAAGACACCAATGGGTTTGTATGCATTCGAAATGTATAAAGACGAGCGATGCCAGTCGGGGTCGAACAGCTTGTCAGCATTCAGGGCAACAACTCCTATTTCATTCAACAGCAGGATGTGTAACAGCATAGATATCGAGAAGAAGCCTCCCACCAGCACGGAAGAAAATGAGTCCTGCGACTCCAAGAGTCAGGGGCAAGTCATATCTCCTAAACCTGAAGCTCTTCAACCCTTTTCTGATGAGGAACTCACGGCTCTGGAGAAGTGTCTCAGGCGCAAGATCGACCTGAGTCTGCTTCCTTGCATGATCCTGATCTATATCATGAACTATCTGGATAGGTAAGATGCCTGATATCTCAAGGTTAACATCGACGCTGACGACACAGGAATGCTATTGGAGCAGCTCGATTTGGAGGATTAGAGGAGGATCTGGGATTGAAGGGCAATGAATTCCAGGTACGAAACACGGACAATGTTCAAGTGACTGTTCTGATCATTGTAGACTGCTGTGTCTGTTATTTTCGTCGGCTATGTTCTTATGCAAGTTCCTTCCAACATGCTGTTGAACAAAATCGGAAAGCCAGCCTCCTACCTTACGGCTTGCATCATCGGATGGGTGTGTTATTCCCCGGATGCCCAAGCTTAACAGCAAAACTGACTGAAAAAGGGTGCTATATACGCATTCACCGGAGTTGTCCATAGCTTCGGCGCACTTACTGCAGTTCGCTACCTTCTCGGCTTCGTCGAAGCAGCTTTCATCCTGGCGCCATGGCAACTCTGAGTGCCTGGTATGTGCGAAAGGAACTGGGCGTTCGAACTGAGATCTTCTACTCAGGATCTCTAAATTCTGGCGCCTTCTCTGGACTGATCGCCGCTGGCATCATTGACGGGATGAACGTTGTTGGTGGACTCCTGGCCTGGCGATGGATCTTCATCCTAGGAGGTTCAGCTACTGTTGTCATCGCCTTCTGCTGCTACTGGATTCTCCCGGACTTTCCAGCAACAACCAAGTGGCTCACTGAATAGGAACGTGCCATTGATCTGTGGCGTATGGAGGTTGATGCTGCTGGTGAACAGGATTGGACAGCAGGCGACCAGCAATCTCTCTTCCATGGTTTCAAGCTGCTTCTCCAAGACCCCAAGAACTGGATCTTAATTGTTGTATGCCATGGTGCTGCTAATGCCACCGCCATCAATAGCTTCTTCCCTACGATTGTGAAGAGCATGAGAAAGGACAGGATAACTACTCTTTTACTCACCGCACCTCCATACCTGCTGGCGTGCATCGTTTGTGCGGTAGTCGCATGGAACGCCGACAGAATTCAAGAGCGCTTCTGGCACACTAGTTTGTCTATTGCCTCTGTACTCGCAGGCTTCGCCATCTCAACGTCTACCACTGGTATTAGCCCTCGATACTTCGGCGACATGATCATACTGCCTGGTATCTACTCCGGCTTCAACATGTCCATGGTATGGACTGCCAACACCAACTTCTGCCCTGTGTCTAAACGAGCTGCGGCGCTGGCATTCAACAACGCGCTAGCGACTATCTGCAGTATCTATGGATCCTTCCTGTACCCCAATGGCGCCGAGCCGCGTTTCATCCTTGCTTTCAGCGTCAACGTCGCCATGGCTACAATCGCTAACATTGCCAGTATTGCTCTTCATTTCGTTTTGAAGCGTGCCAACCGGAAGTTGGAACTCAAGGAGGCTGAAGAAGAAGCTGCTGGACGACATCTCCCAGGATCTGGGTTCCGATACCTTACTTAAAGTAACGAAGGAATACCATCAATCCAGGAGACTTAGTGTCAAATAGTGAGAATGCTGATTTATATATTGTGATAATTCAGAACAGGCCAAGTTGGCTAGATGTCTAGACATTTTCGGCTTGGCACAAGCAGATGTAACTCTCCACCATGTAACGAGCGGATGACATGAAGATACTCGGACTACGCAGATTTAACATACCCATCCACCATCAACATTATATACGGCGCCAGTCACAAATGATGCCTCATCACCGAGTAAAAACGCGATAACCCGAGCAACCTCGACCGGATCAGCTCTTCTCTTCTGCACAGTCCCTGAAAGACTGCGCTTGATGTGTTCTTCATCATCGTGCTCATTCATAGCAGTACTCACGGATCCTAAACACAGTTAGCCAGTATCGAGACGTGTAAAGGGTACAAGCATACCAGGCGAGACACAATTGACTCTGATATGAGCATTTTCTTTCGCAGCTGTACGCGAAAGGCCGATGACAGCTGCTTTGCTTGCGCAGTATGCGACATGCCCCGGAGCACCAAATTGGCCAAATACGCTGGCGGCGGAGACCTGTGGGTGATCAGCAACTATCTAAAAAGTTGATCTTCAAGCTTACAATGCTAGCACCGGCGGACATGGCTCCGAGCTCTGCTCGAAGGCAGTTAAACACTCCGCGCGTATTGACTGCAAACATCTTATCCCAGACCTCATCGCTGTACTCGGTGAGAGGCACTGGCTCAGCAATGATACCGGCCATGTTCACAGCACCATGAAGGCCGCCGAAAGTGTTGAGAGTCGCTTTAATCCAAGAGTCCACCGAGTCGCTTTTGCTGACGTCTACCACTTGATAGATATGCTTGCCACCCGACAAGGAGGCTTTGGCCCTTTTGAGTGCTTCTTCGTTGATATCGGCTAGAGAAATTGTAGCTCCCCTCTCAGCAAGGAGCTTTGCGGTGGCCAGGCCCATGCCGGAGGCAGCGCCGGTCACAGCGATCTAAAGTGTTATTCCTGCCCAATGTTGCACGGAGACAGAGTACTTACCACTTTGCCTTCAAAAGCCGCCATTTTAGAACTTGGTATGTTGACAGTGAAGCTTCTTCTACATGATGAAAGCGTTACTACAGGCGGCCTTGGGAGAGTTTAAGTCCAGAGCAGCCTAGCCATAGCCAATATGTCTGTGTGACGTAGAATAATTGAAGACCATTGGCGACGGGCTTACCCCGCATGGTAAGCTGATAAGCCGTTCTGGAAGTGGAAAGTCATCCCAAGTGGCGGTTTGCTACGAAGAGCTCATTCTATTCCTACACTTGTGCATTGATGGAAGGCCAGCCACCAATGAAGCAAGCGAGGTCGCGTCACATAGTCACATTTGCATGTATGCATGGCGAAGCTTGCCCGTTCATCTGTAGCTATTTGTATGGTCTCCGAATTCGCTTCATCCGAACCCAGTTTGTTTATCGGTGCTGTCCCTCCCGATCCATATCTGCTCAATACGTTCTTTTGTGTCCGTAAATATCCTCAGCCCGCTTCGCTTTGCAGCGCACTCAAACCATTGCACAAACGACGCCCGTATATCATTATCATCAGTCTCACAAGCTGCAACGAATGCAGGCCATATTAGTCTCAAAGATCCGTATCCCATTCCAGCATCCGAGGCGTCAAACTCCAGCAGTCGGTCGCGCACACCAAGAACATGCTTCTGAAGCATACTAGGATCCAGATCATAAATTCTACGATAAAAGTACACAGAAAGTGCGTCCTGCATCGTATCAGCCAGACTATTCAGCAGATTGACAGACTGTTGGTGTTCTGGATCAGCGGGCGCTTCGACCATCCATATGGACTGGCGAAGCACATGGAGCTGCTTGATCCATCGCTCAACTGCTTTTGCGCGAGCCATAAACTCCTTCAATGTGAGTCCAGAGTTTATCAGTTCATCTTGGTTCTGCTCTTTCTCTCGCGCAAGCCGAATGACTAACGAAAGCATAAAGAGGTGGAGCTCTGGTACGCCAAAGATCTCAGGATAAAGCGTAGCCGACCATATTCCGGGATGTTGAAGATGAAGATCGTTTTCTCCCTCTTCCTGACCTTTGACCTTGTGCATCTCCTGGTCCAGGTTACTCCACGTAGTGAGCCGGAAAGACAGGCTATCCTGGCTATAGGCACTGGCACCGCTCGCTTCTATCGCTTCACGGACTCGGTTTCGATGATCCAAGTTCAGTGTATTTTGTGTAAAAGTGCTCTCGTGCGACAGCCGCTCAAACACGTAGCAGTGATGTAGTAACCTGACTTTGCGAGACTTTCGTCGGTTCAGGCCTTTTGTTCGGATGAGCTTCTCCGTTTCCAGGAAAAAGTACTCTGCCTCATCTCGATTTCCAGAGAGTATAGCAATCTGGACCATCGTCAAGAGAGCCATGAGTATAGACTTGTATTTGGCAGTCTTGGGAACATCGTATGCTGTCTTGAGCATAAGACAAACATGAAAGTGGGCTTTTTGATAATATGCTGTGCCTTGGTCTAACCACTTGGTGGAGCCATGAATGCCACCCAGGCTAAAGGCACTGATAGATAGTGTGCCGTAAAATGCACATAGACTTGCGTGGTCCATCTTCTCACCGAGTGTCAAGGCTGCCAAACAGCTTTTGACATGAGGGAGGAAAAGGACGTGCCACGGCGTCTTGCTGTGACGGTATGGAGTCAGGCCTCGAAGCACGGTCGTTGCATAGTGTTTGACCAGTAATACAGCATCGCGGGGTACGTCCGTGTCGACTTGGGACGATACAGAGCCTGAGCTCGGCGATAAATGTGACAAGTAAAGCCTTGGAGATCCAAGCTCAATTGTGGAAGATCGTGCAAATGGTGAAGGAGGCTTCTGCGCAGACGCTGATTCACCCACCCAAGGCACGGCCGTTTCAATGCCCATGGCTACGGGATCCCACCAGTCGGGCAGATCGAAGTGCCCAGGGTCCAGCCAGCTGTTCAAGGGGAAACTTTCCAGGGTCTTCAACCAATCTGTACGAGGGATGAGCGCGTTGCCTTGACCCGATATTTGATGCTCAGCATCTCGATGGGCCGTTCCAGTCGCAAAGTCGAGTGTTGAGGGGACAACTTCCACGTCGTCATCGAAGTCAGGAAGTAGTAGCTGATCTTCTTCTTGGGCAGCGTCAATCCGTTGAACTTCTATCACGTCCTCGTCTATCTCATCCAAAGTGCTCAATGGATCTGAGGGCAGTTGCTGCGTAATGCGAAAAGCTCCAAAAGGTCCTCTCGAAATCTGAAGGTCCGTAGACGTCTTTTCGCATTCTTCGTCAATTTGAGAAAGGTGCCAACCCGCCAGTTCTGGTGGGACGTCTTGCGCAATCTGTTCACTCAAACGCTCTCGTTCTTGTTCCGTCAATAATGGTCTTCGAAATCGAGCAACTCCCGTCAATGAGGGGTCATCAAAGTCGAAGAAGATGTCTTTGCTATAGCCTCCACAATCGAGGCCTGAGATGTTGCACATAGAACATCCGGGACGTCCTTCATCGCATTTCACACGACGACTGCGACACTGTGAAAGGTCAGTAGGGAATGGCTGATCGAGTGATTGAACATACGGTAACGCATCCTCCAAACGAACGAGTCCTCCGTCCTGGAACCCGCTTGACCTTTGCAGTGGACTTCCCTACAAGAGGAGGCATGATGAAGAGAAGCTGTCTCCTCGACGAGACCTTCTTCTCCGCCGGGAATGCCCACTTGTAAAGGGTCCCAAGATGCAAGCATCGGCACTCCCGCCGTGGTGGAGATGTGAGATAAGGCTAATCGTTCCCCCGCCTTTCGGGTATCGGTACCAATCCCTCTCCTGGGGAAACTTTCCTATCCCAACCAAGAGATGAAAAATCAGCAGAGATAGAACCCTCCAGTTCGTGTCGGTAGTTGACTCCTGCAGGGCGCACTTTGATCTCGTGTCCTTCAGATCATCACGTTGATAAGGTTCTCCCCGCACTCTGCAACGGCTCGTTACTTGATCCAAACCTTTGATTGGGCGGGAATGTTCCACTATCGAAGCCACCATCGTAAAGGGAAAGTTATATCTAGTGGCAAGACACGTCGTTTTTCACCGTGTGATATCATGATAGGAAAGTCGAGCAGACTATCCTGTTCAGGTCATTGGCTGAGAAGAAAATATGAAGTCAACTCCGACATGATACGATCGAATCATCTATCTCGAGATATATAGAATCAATTCGGAACAACAAGACACTTCAATCCATCGTCACTCATCGCACTATTCACACTATCAGCATGGGTTCCGTACCTCAGTCCACCAGCACTTTCGACGTTCTCATCCTGGGCGCAGGTCTCTCGGGCCTGTGTTCACTCTATCAGCTCAAGAAGCGCTTCCCAGAATGGCGTATCAGGGTTCTTGATGCCGCTCCCGATGTTGGAGGCACTTGGTACTGGAACTCTTACCCTGGATGTCGATTCGACTCTGAGTCGCTGTCTTACTGCTACTCCTTCGACAAGGAGCTTCTGGATGAGTGGCATTGGAAGGAGGCCTTTTCGCCTCAACCGGAGACTCACAAGTACATCACCTACTTTGCTGAGAAGCATAATCTCAAGAAGGATGTTCAGTTCAACACGACTGTTACAAAGGCTACATGGAGTGAGGCTGATCACACATGGACCTTTGTAGATGAAGCTGGTAACGAAAATGTTTCTACCTTCTTCATCAGCTGCATGGGCTTCCTCTCTGCGCCCACTCTACCCGCAATTGAAGGCATTGAAGACTTCGGCGGCAAACTATTCCACACTTCTCGCTGGCCCAAAGACCTCGATATCAACCGCGACTTTATCGGTAAGAAGATCGGAGTAATCGGAACAGGCGCGACCGGCATTCAAATCACAACGGCTGTCTCTAAGGTGGAGGGCGTCGAGTCTCTCAGCGTCTTCCAACGCACAGCCAATTGGTCCGCTCCGCTCCACAACTCGGAGATCACCATTGAGCAAATGGCCGAGCACAAGAAGAACTATGAAAACATCTTCAAGATCTGCGAAACAAGTTCCTCTGGTTTCATGCATCACGGCGACCCTCGAAAGTCTCTTGAGGTCTCGGAAGAGGAACGCCTAAAGCTCTGGGAGAAGCTTTATAACACTCCTGGTTTTGGGAAGTGGCTAGGCGTGTTCTCTGATACATACACCGATCGATACGCCAACAGTTTGTACTCGAACTTCATGGCTGAGAAGATCAGACAACGAGTTAACGACCCTGCGATTGCAGAGAGCCTTATTCCCAAGGATCACGGCTTTGGCACGCGTCGAGTCCCTATGGAGAGTGGATATTTCGAGGCCTTTAACAAGTCAAACGTTCATCTTGTTGATCTCAAAAAGACGCCAATTGACCGCGTCACACCAGCGGGCATCCTGACCTCCGACGGCAAGGAGCACAAGCTTGACGTTCTGATTTGCGCAACTGGCTTCAATGCCATCACAGGTGCTTTCAGTGCTATCGACTTTCATGGCAAGAAGGACCGACCACTGATCGCAACGAGCGACAGTCCCAAGGGCGACCAAGCAGTTTGGGTTGATCATCGGCCCCGAACATTCCTGGGCATCACTGTACCCTCCATGCCAAACATGTTCATGGTTCTTGGCCCTCATCAGCCATTCGGCAACGCTACACGCAACATTGAGCACGGCGTGCAAGCTATCTCAGATATGCTGCAATACTGTAAGGACAACGGCTACACTTCTGTTGAACCAACTGAAGACGCCGTTGAGCAATGGACCGAGCATGTGGTGAAGTGCAGCGAGAGCCAGGTGCTCATGAACGAGATTGACAGTTGGATGACAGGCGTGAACAAGAACGTCAAGGGCAAGAGTGTCAGAAGTGTTGCACGATATAGTGGTAGCATTGGAGAGTATCGTAGGCGATGTGCGGAGGTCAAGAAGTCGGGATACAAGGGTCTTGTTTTCGCATAGATAGAGGTAATCAAAATTCATTTTACTTGCAACAGCACTTGTTCTCCTCATCCTAGCAGTATCAACGGAGACTTTCAGCACTGGTATTGTTCATAACAGGACAGCCACGCAATTTGTAATCATGGGCCATATGATTGACGACGATACGATGGCTTGACAAAACACATTGCAACACTTATAGGAATGTTTTATCTAGAACTTATGCAACATCTAATAACGATAACAAGATACTATAAATTTATGCTAACGAGCTGTCGCCAGCGCAAACTGCAACACACATTGTCTGGAATCCCATGTCTAAAACAGTTGAAACTTGGTCAGCAAACAAGTTACGCAGTAATAATTCATGAAAAACTACCGGGCCATCTCCGTCCGATTCCGCCCTCCATCACGGAACTGCCTTCCCGTTATCCTCTGCTCATCAGATTGAGGCCATCCAACGAATACGTTATCATGCATTCCCCGCATTTGAAACAGGAAAGTTATATCTGGTGGCTGATCAGTGTGGGGCACGCCCAAGATAGCGAGAACACGTCACGTCAAACGAGGAAAGCTTCTCCAAGTTAGCTTCGGATATCGGTCGCCGAGTCAGGGCATGTCATCCATGGGACAGTTGGGATGCAATTGTTATAGCTGTATAAGAGTGACTCAATATTATAGAGATAGACATCAACATCAGTCATTATCATCTCAAGATTTTGTCTAATAACCAATCCCTCATCTCTAATACTTTCACTACAATGGATGTCCCAGGATACGCTTTGATCACAGGAGGTGCTTCAGGCATTGGCCGAGCATGCGCCAGGGCCTTCGCCCGCGATGGCAGCGCCGGTATTGCACTCATAGATCTCAACCTTGAATCTCTGCAAATCGTCAAGTCCGAAATCGAAAAGGAACAATTATCACCTAAGAAGGACTTCAAGATTGAGATATACCCTGCAGACGTCACAGATGAGAACCGCATCAACGAGATTGTCGCAGACGTCGCACAAAAGTATGGTCGCATCGACTATGTTGTCAATGCAGCTGGTATTGCCATGAAGCATCAAGGCGGTGCAGCATTTGCCCATACAGCTGATTGGAACCGTGTTGTCAGCATCAATCTCACTGGGACATTCTTTGTCCTCAGAGCCACAGCACAGGTCATGTTGAAGCAAGAGCCAATTCGTTCATCTATCAACGGAAGGGAATTACAGCGTGGATCCATCGTCAACTTCTCTTCCATCCAGGGCGTTGTTGGTATTCCGCTTTCTACATCCTACACAGCTGCCAAGCATGCCATCATCGGCCTTACACGGTCAGCCTCCGAGGACTACGCCAAGGAGGGACTTCGCATTAACGCCATCTGCCCGGGATACACGGAAACACCAATGACCACCAAGAACCCTGAGGTGCTAAAGGCTATGCAAGAGCGAATCACGACAGCTGTTCCTATGCAGAGGATGGGTGCGCCCGAGGAGATTGCGGATGGTGTTTTGTATCTTTCTGGAGGACGAAGCTCTTTTGTTACTGGGTCTGCCTTGGTGGTTGATGGTGGTTATACCCAAAGGTAATGATGAGCAGGAGGGGTCACTAAATGGGATATGCGGAATTGATATTAGGAGCTGGCATTCGGGTACCACAGAGCAAGCAGTAGGCTGATCCGTCTTATGTCTTAGATTAAGACGATGCAGACATCTCAGATAATAATCGATGCTGAAACGTCTTCCTATCATCATCTCCTTTCTTATGCCAAAGTTAGTGAGTGTACTCTCGGTTTTTGAAGCTGAACTATGCTAAGTTCTACAGGCCTCATTGCGTTAATTAGTTGGCACAACTTCTTGGTTGAAGATGGCATTTGGGCCATACGATGTCTATGTTACTTTCTTAGAGAGCGATTGCCATGTTTCGGTCCATTCCCTACGTTTCCCTCACAAGGGGACAGACGAAACCGCAACACCAACTCATTAGTCAGCGGGTTTAGCTCAGTTGGGAGAGCGTCAGACTGAAGTCAAACTTCAATCCTCACCAAACCAAGTGATATCTGAAGGTCGTGTGTTCGATCCACACAAACCGCATCCAATTTCTTTTTGCCCTTTCCCACTACGACCTTGCCTCAGGTTTTGCATCAGCACTGCCACTTAGATGCTGACAAGCTACTATCTATGTACAATGCTTAGCAGCACAGCCAGCCTCAAACTGCGGCGTTAGACCAGCTAATGTTGGCACCCTGGTTCAAGGTCAGAAGCGGCCTTGATAGTCTCTAATTTTAGAGCCAAGATCAGCCAGATCCCTGTTCCTTGACCCTAAAGCCTTGGGGCCTCTCTGCTAAAAGACATAAATATTAGGTAAGTTTTATATGAATTTAGGGGATCTTTACGGAGTAGACTAAGGTACTTAGGTAACTATTTCTAACACTTGAGGTCAAGATCCCCTGCTTTCTTGTCTCCCCTGGCCTGTTTAGCACAGCCTCTATCGTTTCAGCCCTAGGCAACATTCTTACAGTAGTACATGCCCCTCAATCTTACTCTTGAAATCACATTAATTCTGCGTTGCTTATTCTCAAACTACTCTGAAATACAAACCTCGAAATGATGGAGAAACTCGATCACGGCCCCAAGGTCATGTCCGTCAATGGCGAAGTATGTGCGGCGATCTACAAACCTCTCGACAATACTCGTCAAGAAATCCGACTTCTCACGCTCCTTCCGCCTCGAGACGGAGATGCAAATATCCATTGCACCCTTTCACACGCCGTACTCAACAATGCCTCATCCAAGAATCCCAAGTACGAGGCCCTATCGTATGTTTGGGGCGAGCCCGAGTTTTCGGAGTCCATCATTCTCAATGACCACACTTTCTTCATCACACCGAGCCTAAAGTACATTCTGTCGTGCCTGAGGCAAAGAGATGACCAGTCGCGAGTTCTTTGGGTTGACGCCATTTGCATCAATCAGTCAGACGTCGAGGAGCGGGGTCATCAAGTTGCTCTCATGCGCGAAATCTACTCAAATTGCCAACGAGATATCGCGTGGCTAGATCCGATGATCGGCAACAGATATGATGTCAACGCTCGTGATCTCTACAAACACCCATATCTTGACGATGAAGAAACTTGGCTGAAAAACGGAATTGACTTGATGCGCGAAATCGCCGAGAAGAACCCGCAGACTCTGAAAGAACTACAAGATCATGCCCGAGAAGGACGTTATCGTCTCCTCGATTTCTCTCAGTGCATGCTATCTTGTGTTTTCAAACGGCCGACGCTCTGGAGTCGGCTGTGGGTGATGCAGGAGCTTTCTCTCGCCCCGCGGCTGACGCTCATGTCAAGAGATGCTGAGCTGAACTGGGATGTTCTGAAAAACCTCTTCAAAGACGAACCATACTTCGATGCGTTCCACATGGGCCGCGATAGTAGTCATTCACCGGAATATTACAAGGACTTTAGTGAAGTTTTCGTCCCCATCAAGCTTATCGAGGACCAACGTCGCCTAATGACGCAGGGCAAGGGGTCCAAGCTTATGGATGTGCTGGTGCGCTTCCGTGAAATGGAATCGACTGACCCTCGGGACAAGATATACGGGCTACTTGGGCTTGTGACGGAAGATCATGGTATAAATGCCGACTATATGGCGTCAGTGCCCGAATTGTATCAGCAGGCCACAGTCTCCTTGATCAATCTCGCCGGAAACTTGGATATTCTTTGCCAAAACCCATTTGAGCGTCCGAAAGGGCCTAAAGCGCTGGATGGACAGCGTAAACTGCCATCTTGGGTTGCAGAATACAATAGCAAGCGTCGGCAGTGCGCAACAATGCTCTTTGCCCAGCGCGGCATCTTCAACGCTGGTGTCAAGAACTGCGAGACCCCATGCCGACTCATCGGCCCCGAAAAGGATATCTTGGTCACGAAAGGCACCATCCTAGGAACAGTAGCACCTGTTCTTCAGGATGGCAAAGACCTTGAGGCTCGGGATGTCATGAACCTTTACCTCGGCAAAGACGCCCTTGAGCAACCCCAGGAGCATATGTATGCCCCGAAAGTCGGTGGTAAAGAGATACCAACTGGCGACACTGCCATTCGCGCATTCTGGCGGACGATGGTCAAGGATTGCACCCTACCCCCAAGAATGCGTCGGTTGAGGCCAACCGAAATTGAGAGATTGGACATCGAAAACCAAGAGCAACTGAAAAGTGAATGGAGTCCCCTACAGACATACCGTTTACACTTTGGCAACAAATACTCAAGATCTGCATTCGGCTATCAGCCCGCCGACGACGAAGATCTCGCCAAACTTGACGTCGAGGGTCAAATCTCGCACCATTATAGCCCTGGTAGCTTTATGTTCGCGGTCACGGATAATGGACTATTCCTAGCAACGCGTTTTGCTGCGAAGCAGGGCGATGTCGTGGCCGTCCTTGATGGGGGAAAGGTGCCTTTGGTGTTACGCAAGGTTCAATCTAGAGATGGCGTTGAAGGAGAATCGTATATGGTCGTTGGCTCGACCTACGTGCACGGCTTCATGGACGGTGAGGCGGAGGCTGGTGTCACCGAAGGTTGGTTGGAGAAGCGGGAGATTCTAGTCGCGTAATTCTACAGCTTGGATTGACGTTTCAACTATGACAAGCTAGAAGAGCTCTGTTCATACAAATTACGGTACTCTATAGTAATATGTACATGCTGGGGACTACCTGAAGTTGGTCCTTCTTGGGTTTCATAGTTGGTTGCGAAAAACAAAGTACTCCGTTAACAGATAGTATCTTTCCCACCTTAAAATCAGCTTTTCCCACGAGCTGAATGTCTAATCGCAACACATGAATCACTATTCACTGTCCTCCGTCCTAGCCAGACCCTTCAAGAACTTCCAAAGTTGCCTGAAAGTCACAATCACCCGTGAAGTTGGACCTTAAAGCAGCCTCGTGGTTCGCTTGCGCCTGTTCCATTCTGCTCTTGGCAAACTGTACTTCTTTCTGAGCACACTCAAGCTTGAGTGCACATAGAGCGCGAGCATCAAAGGTCTTCTTGATATCCCTCACCGCTCCCATGGCTTGGGTTGGACGATGGAGTCTCTGATAAGCTTGGTTGAAAGCCTCTTCTGCTTCATGTTTCCGAAGACGAGCCTGTACCCTTTCTGCTTCGCTGACTGCCCTTGAGCCCCTGCCATGCATCAGGTCCAGTAACCCTTTCTCAGCTGCATTTTTGGCCGCAAGGACGGTATCAAGTTTGGCGGTCCACTTGCGGTGAACGATTTCGATCTGTTCAGGGCTTAAAATCCCAAGCACCTTCTCTAAGGCCACTCGCTGACTCTTCAACATGGGTGGGTTCAACGCTTCGTCTTCGTTGTCTTCCAAGGACCGCTTCATACCTCGTGGCGAATTTTTTAGTTCATCTTCTGCCGATGCAACCGTACCGTGGAGTGGAGGTGGGAGTTGCTGCTCGGCTGATGAATCATGAGCAGAAGTACTCAATCGCGAAACCGTGTTGCTCTTCTCCAGTTCTTTCACTTCAGAGTCGCCACCTGTCGTGGAACCTGCATTGCCATCAGCGGATGCTCTACATGTCATTGTATCTTCAGAACTTGGGCCAGGCGGCCTCACTCAGTTGGCATGCATAACTTACCCGACGACGAACTGCAATCATTGCCCATCTCCGCCGTCGACGAACGCAAGATCTGGCGTGCGTGGCTCACCATTTTCCTGGTAAGGCGTCTAGATTGCGGATGCTTGTACCTTCCATTGCGACCGGCTTCCCTGATGGCCAGGTCTTGGTCGACAACACTTCTAAGGCATCCGCCAGGCTCCCAGAGAGAAGACAAAAGAATGTTCTTGGCCATGGCGATCTTGGTGACGTTCCTCAGGACTCGGACAACACTCGGGCAAGGTTTGGAAGGCCGCAGCAGAAGGATAGGGAACCAGTCTGGCCCTTGCCACTGTTTGTTCAGCCAATCTATGTTGGCCTCGTGGAATCTGAGCCTGGCATCTCTTTTCATCTCCAAATTCCACTTCTTGATCTGCGCCGTGGGCATGTTGATCTCGACATCTTGATTGGGTGAAGCCATGTTCGGCTTGTTCGATCGATGTTTCTGAAAGACGGCACTTGATGTCGGGATGGTGCGAGCCTAGCCAGATAAATGTTGGCAAAACCCGCGACAAGTATCTTGGAGACTCACGGATGGCCCTTCGATGTATAAGATGTTTATCGAGCCTGGCGGGCTGCTGTGGAAATGGAGAGAATGCCGCCAAAGAGAAAACTGAAAGAATATTTCTGGTGTTGTTTTGGGAAGAACCTCAGACGCGAGCGTCATGCGCGTGACTCAGGAAGTTGGCCTGTGACGTATTTGGCAGGACTATTACAGCTGCTGAGTCTTGAGTGTATCGCGTACCTTCTGACACTGCCCAGAGGTGACTGGCTTACCCGAGCAACGCGGGTTTCTAGATAACAGCAGCACTTGGATTAAATTGCCATCTTTCATGGCAAGTAAAAAAGTTCTTGCATTGCTTTGAGCACTTATTTCATTGTGTCAAAACACCAGCCAGAGCATCTGCTTGATTGTGGCATCTTGCTGTAGAGTCAAAGGCGGGCAGGTGCATCCCCAAGCAATAGCAACCTAAACCCTGATCCAAGATGTCTCAATTCTAAACGAAACATTGTCAAGTTTTGGAACACGACAGGATTATTAGCAAAATACTACTGGCAAACATCCTTCAAATTAATTCCGAAATATCTCACTATGGCTACCCATCAGTTCTTCTATAAGCATCCTGGCAACTCCTCAAGCCACTACGAAATGGCCCGCCGCCAGACATATGGCATTATTCCCGACGGAGACTGGCCGACAGACGATATAGAAAGCGCTTATAATATTTACAAAATCCTCCAGGGCCTATATGAAGCTTATAAAGAGCTAATTGAGGAGTTTGACCGGCTATTTGGCCCCCTACAAAGAATGTCCATATCAGAGTGAAGAGACCTTACCAGGGTCCTCTCCAGTGCTATTAGAGCGGCAAAATTGTATGTATTACTTATATTACCACTTTATTATAAGGGCTTTTTGCTAATAAAGCTTATAAGGCACTGCAATAAAAGAGAAAGCTTTATAAGCCTCTATCCTTATGCTTTCAGCACCCTAGCTATTCGGGAAAAGCATAAAGGCTATATTGTAGCCCACAAAAGGTGAATCGCCGTTTAGGAGAGAATGGAGGCTTCCTGTTTCCACTATTCTTGAAGTAGGGCATGGGACTGAGGCAATGAACATTCTGTAAGCTTGGGACTGTTAGCATATTTTAAAGTTCATATAAACCTTAATGATATCCAAGTGTGACTGGGTTCTCTCTGCCGAAATAAACTCTCAGCCACAAGTCTCAACTGCAAATAACACTTCCATCCCTGATTCTCTTGAGTTTGGGACGTGGCAAAGACAGAGAAAGGTTTTTATCTTAAACTTTATTAAAACGCGGATCCTATAAATAACCACCATAATGTGCCTTATTCCCTTCACTTTTGCTATATCACACTCTTAACATATGGTAACGCTTTGTCATCTTCACCCATCAACATGAACTCGACATCGACTTTGTGTAGTCTTCCGACCGAAATAATTCTCATGGTTATGGAAAGCCTGGAGTGTCCTTCCAGTATAAGGGCGTTCGCCTTCTCTTTCCCCAGAGCCTTGCATTTACTCCAGAGATACCGCCAACGTGTTTTGCAAGCAGCCGTACGGTGCTTTGACCGAAAACTTACAATCGAAAAGATATTCGGATATGACGTCCGCGCTTGTCGCTTACGCTTAGCTCTGCGAAACTTGGCGTTCTTAGATCCTGCAAAAGCGAAACAAAAAGTATGCAAAGCAGACTTCTATGGGGACTGGTGCAATTTGAAGCTGCTCTGCGAAATGGCCAGCCTTAACAATGAAATCGGCCGATTCATCTCAAGGCACTCAGTGCAAGCTTGGAACAAAATCCAAGACGATCTGTGCTACGGAATTCTCTCATCGACGAGCCGGCGTATGGAGGTTCAAGCCTTACCAAACGGTGGAGCTTTACTTACGTCCCATCATCACCGTTAGGGGGAAGGTTGGTAGACTTCTAATACATGAGACCTTTATCGTGTGGGAGGAGAAAGGCGCATTGTATGAGACAACGCTACATCAAGCTGCGCTCTTGCCAACTTATAACAAAGATCCCTTCTCAGAGGGGTGCTCTATTTCTGATAGCTTTAACGGCGCCTGCCTGTCCATCTTCAGCTTCATATTCCAATGCTATGAAAACCTCATACGGCGTGTTGATCGACACCTTGATCTTGAGGAATTACGCCAAGATTCAGACCCTCAAGCCTCTGAACTCGTACTCATAGCAAGGTTCCGTATGAGGACTCGGGACGAGGAGCTGCGTTACATTGCTCTGCTCTGTCTGCAGGGTTACGTTTGCCTCACCGTTGCAGAACGGTATTCTGATGCTGAACTCCGCCAGTTCGTTCTCAAGAGCTTTACGTGGTTTTGCAGAGATGGCACGAATCATATTCCAGACACTTGTGGTAGGTT
Organism: Fusarium verticillioides 7600; assembly: GCF_000149555.1. Classification (NCBI taxonomy): domain Eukaryota; kingdom Fungi; phylum Ascomycota; class Sordariomycetes; order Hypocreales; family Nectriaceae; genus Fusarium; species Fusarium verticillioides. The sequence goes on along the minus strand of NC_031678.1, from coordinate 3,270,520 downwards.
AGTGTCTAATCTGGAACACTTCAGCCTGGGATATTTTCCCTCCGGCGATACAGCCTATGAACCATGGAGCCGAGGACGATTCTTCTGGGACCAAGCGCGTATGGTGAAAATGCGGCAGCGTGTAACAATCGACTAGTTTACCAGGAGATTTGAGAATACTCTTCCTCTCAAGCAAAGATCTGTTAGCACTTGTACGGGCTGGCCTAGGTGAGAAATTGAATGAATACAATACTGTTTCGTTTTCAACTAATCAAGGTAGATTCATTGAGATTTGGACAGGTCTGCGCCCCTTGGGTTAGGCGTCGACCGGGTCAGGGTAGAAGCTCACTAGCGTGTTGTTCGGCCGCTGAGAAGGTTGCTTTGAGAGTTTGAGCTGTGCCATCGTTTTCGTTTCAGATTTGGCTGAAGAATTCTGCGGATTAAATGAAGGCGTGGGCTATCATCCTCTAGGCTCAGGCGTCCATGCTATAACGTCCTCCCGTCCCAATGATACCGTGACGTGAATGGTAGGGATTCACGGCGCTACAGCCCAAGAGCATCGTGGGGAAAAGTTTGTCAGTACCCGCATCATTTCTCAGCGATTTGATCAGGAAGAGATTATCTTATTCTGTCCTCTGGTATGTTTGCTGGAAACGTGAGCTTCGATTAATCCATTGAACAGTTTGCACTGGACATCAAAGTTACGGAGGTTTTATACATCTTATGCTCCTGACTATGTATGGACCTTCAACCGGCCCTGGAGGAGCAAAAGAATATCTAGCCTTTGGATCAGATGCGAAGTTTAATCAGTCTATGGGGTAAGGCCTTGTTGGCCATACCAAATTTACCTCCATTATTTTGTCATTTAGGATACAGGGCTGATGTTTTCTTTCCTCCTCTAGCCTGCTCAGCCTGCTGGGATTTGTCGTTTAGATAAGGAATTACCGCTAAGATAAGAACCAAGCGATGCGAAAATCCTCTGAAACCCACTGTAATTTGGGGGCACGGTCCTAGAGTGGCATTGACGGAACATTAGTGCTTATGACTTCGAAATGCAACCAATAAAACAGGCTGAACATGCTGAGAAACCTTGTCCAACAATCGTCGGGTTAGAAGGTAGGATTCTGTCACGTCCCTGATGTCGATACCAATTTCCAGCTTCCCACTCGGTACATGGGCACTCTCCAGAGCTAAGAAAACAGCTGACGTTGAATCAGTGTGCCAGAAATATCTAATCTATGGTCTACTAAATCTACACTAAATTATTCTGCCTCGACCTACCCTTTTTTGTCACTTAGAAAAGACGTTTAAACTTTTCTCGGCTCCCGAGATTGTTGAACGTGCATAAATAAATGTGACGGTCCCAGGGCTAACCGTTTCCCGGCAGCACTCTCTTTTACACTCGTTTTTATCTTGACTTTCTCAGTATGAAGTTCTTGTCACTCTTTAGTTTCTCTCTGGCAGTCACTGCTTGCCGCAGTACACCATCACCCCAAAAGTCAGCCAAGATCGATGTTCATGCTCATTTTGTTCCGGATTTCTATGCGAAGGCCTTGAAAGAGGCTGGGCATGTACCTGGCCCTGATGGCATGCCCTTTACTCCTGTGAGTATTGCACAGGTAACCTATTCATGAGAAAGACATAAACTTACATCGCTAGGAATGGGATGCCGAGTCTCATCTGCAATTCATGAAGGAAAACAATATCGACAAGTCTATTTTGTCAATCTCGAGTCCTGGAGTCTACCTTAATGTTCCCTCGAAGGATGCCACCAGGAAAGCTATCAAGTTGGCCCGCCGTGTCAACCAGTATGGATCTCAGGTTAAGGCCAAATATCCCAAGCAGTTTGGCTTTTTTGCATCACTTCCGCTGCCTGACATCAATGCTTCCTTGAAAGAGATCGACTACCTTTTTAAGCAGCTCAACCCTAAGCCAGATGGAATCGTCATGATGTCCAACTACTACGGGCTGTACCTTGGTGATCGCGACCTTGAGCCTATCTACGGCGCGCTCAATGAGCTCAATGTCACTATCTTTGAGCACCCTACTACCCCATGCACTCAGTTCAACAAGATGCGGTTCGACATTGACAAGGCTGCTCCCACAATCTCGCAACAACAATGGCAGGCTCTGAACCGGCCAGTCGCCGTGCGACAGTTCGCTGCTCCTACCTTAGACTTCCCTTTCGAGACGGCGCGCACCTTTGCCGATTTATTCTACACATCGATGCCGACCAAGTTTCCTAACCTCAGGTGGATCATGTCCCATGCTGGGGGTGGTCTGATCCCAACCCTGGACCGCATCGTCACCTACAGCGCTCTTTACCCTAGTCTCGACTTGACAGAGGCTTCTATGAAGCAAACCCTCGCAAAGAACTTCTACTTTGACCTTGCCGGACCCTGGCCTGTCAATTTTGCCATTCCTGCACTGCTTCGATGGGTTGATTACACCAGGATCGTTTGGGGATCTGACACTGTCTTCACGCCCATGTCAGAAGCAGCGAAGTATGCTGCTGCTTTCGATAAGGATGTTGAAGAGGTTTTCCCGGATCCTCGAATGGCGAACGCTATTCGAGCGACTAATGCTCGAGGTCTGTTCGGCTAAATGCGAGTCCCCGCTCCACGAAGGCTTTGCCTGGTGGTGAGTCGATACTGCGGCAATGCCGTTCCACAATGTAGTTTTTATGTATCATTCTCAAATACTTGTAATCCTTTCTTCACTCATGAGTCTTCTCTCGGAGAGGCAACAAGACCCAGAACCTTGACCTTAGTGATGAAAATGTTTTGGTAATTTAGCCTAAGCTTAGAGGATGCTTTACTGAGTTCGTTTTGGCCTTCTCCCCTCAATTTTAGTTTTCTTATTCCTTCAGGGCTCTCTATTCTTTAGGGATATTTTTATACACAGAAAAGGCGTCGTAGATGAAGGATGTACGACTGGTGGTGATTCATACATAGCCATGTAGGTGGTGATTCATACATAGCCATGTAATTCATCCGGGAGATCATCCTTTTCCCGGCTACCGAATATTCTTATTGGTGGACACTACCCCAGATTCCCAGAAGTCTCGGCATTGATACCCAGAAAAGATGAACTTGCGACCCATGCCATCGGGTCAAGACAGTCCGAAGTAACGTTTTAAGCTTCCCCGCCGGTTTCTCCAGAATTCATCCACGGCATCGGGGCTTAAGGCTGGTGGAATCTGCTGATCCGGGTAAATTGAACATGCATATATATGTGGCCAGTGAATCCTGCGGAAGTACCTTTTATCATGTCAGACCAGATTGACTCTGCAAATATCAGGATGAAGTCAGTTCAAATCCCAAGTTTATATCTTGTGCCAAGCTAATACTGAACGAACTTAGACTCGACCCCAAACAACTCACAGCCTTTCTGGCCGCCAACTCAACTGGCGTTGGTGTTCTGGTATGCCCCGGCGGTGGCTATAGTGTGATGTCTATAAGCTACGAAGGGTTTGGCCCGGCAGAGTACCTCAGCACGCTTGGCATCGACGCATGGGTCCTAAACTACACAACGGCCAGCATCAAAACACCGCCACTGTATCCGACACCCATGGACGAAGCCCTAGCTGCTATCGACCTCATTCGAAAGCAAAGCCCTGGAACCAAGAAATTAGGTGTCATGGGCTTCTCGGCAGGCGGTCATCTCGCAGGAACAACACTCACGAATCCGAAGGCAAAGCTCGACTTTGGTATTCTGAGCTACCCGGTTATCACCATGGAGGACGACTACACCCACGAGAACTCACGATATAACTTGCTCGGAAACAACCCGACCCGCAAACAGATCGAAAGTCTATCCGTGCAGAATCGGGTTTCGGACAAGACCCCACCGACGTTCCTCTTCCATACTTCTAATGATGAACTCGTCCCCGTTCAAAACACATATCTTTATGCAAATGCTATGGCTAAGCATGGTCGAAAGGTGCAGGTAGTGGTATTGCCTGACGGTAAACACGGTATTGGTCTGGGCGTTGATGATCCTGTGCGAGACTGGAGACCGGAGCTGGAAAGGTTCCTCAAATACTCGATCTAGGTGTTTTTGTCTTGATTAGTGCAAGGTGTTGATTATGCCACGCCGACACGAGATTCAATCTGGAGGATTTGCATAAAACTCCTAAAATGACCCTAGGCATATTCTAAAGTTAGAACATCCTCACCCTAAGCATGTAGGTCCTCTCTGCCGGAAGAAGCTCTCAGCCACAAGAAAGGGACACAAACGATAGGGTTAAAGGAGCTTCATTTTTGTTCTCAACTCGTTCGCAGCCTTGCATCTCTCTTTCCTAGTTTCTGGCGCGGCTTGTACAGTCCTGATATAGGCTTCATGCTCATTCAGAACTGGAGGAGTCTAATATGCAAAGGAAAAGCGGTTTAGAAACCTAAGTTGACTCGTGTATTGCGATATCCGCTGTTCGATAGTGGCAGTTGGAAAGCGCTGTATGTCCCAAGTTATACACTCTTGTGGCTGGTAGCTTAAATCAAAACAAAGAAGTTAGAACTTACTAGATAGCTTAGTTCCTAAACATCATCATTATCCATCCAGATTCATCAATTGTGTTAATGCAGTATACAATTCTACCGAGGTTTATACGCATTACCAGTACCAGAATTGCCATAGTTACCAGGCACTCTACACTGAATGTATATCAGTACTCCTCCCATCAATACATCCGCGATGAATATAGATATCATAGTTATGACAGGGTCAGGGGTTGCCCCACCAGAGCTACTAAGGCGGTTAGTAATGCCGATAAGATATTTCAGCACTGTGAAGAATCTTATTGCGAGGCATCAAAGATTTGTGAGCTTCTCATAGATCTGACATACGTCATTCTCTGTGCTGATTTAAGCTCCCAGTCTTACTTTAGGGTGATCTTATGATGAGTTTATGGTATCTTACTTTAAATTATAGACCATATGCCAAAACATAAGCTAAGCCTAATCGTAAATCTGCTCGTCGGATACTGATCTTAGAATACCATTTCTCTCGCTATCTGTCCACTTCCGGCTGACTTGCTATCCATATGACTAGTTGATCGAAAACGCGCTGGGCAAGAAAAAGTCTGGCATCCTCAGGGTTGCCACTTCTATCTTCGTGCATGAACAAGCGGGCGTTGCCCATATCATTCTTCCAACAATCTTATCCCCCTGAACCAAAATTGCTAAACCGTCCTTCTCGGAACATAAATATTTGAGACCAGGGATACGATAGGCTTTAGCGTTCCGTAGCTCCGTTGGCAATACGAAACTTCCGACCTTATGTGCGAACATCCTATTACACCCTGTGCAAGTGATAGCAACGGTGTAATCATACGGCCTGCAGTGGATGGTTCCGTATCTGGCCGCATTGTCACCCAGCACAGTTTGATCATCGCCAGGTCTGAGCTTCGAGAATGATAGCACGTCTGCGAGCCATTTGATGTTATCTTTGCCATCCAACGGCCAGGTGGGAACTTCGGGGCTGTTGTAGAGTTTGTTCAGAACCCTCTGCAGACGATTGACTTGGTTCTTCTCTTGCAGGATTTCCATGGTGGATGATGCACTCCCTGTATGAGTTCTGCCCAGGGCGTTAATAAAGTCTTTGACATCTGGTCCGTCGATCTCCAAAGCTAGCTTCGTGGCAGACGAGAAAGCTTGTATCATCGACCCACGCTCTGGTCTGCCGACTATCGAAACTGTTCCGATGTCTTCCACGCGAAGAGTAACACGTTGCTCCAAATCGTCCAAAATTGTGTATTTACCCAATGTTGGCGGACTCACTTCCTGTCCCAACTGCCAAGTGAAAACGTCACTGTAGCCAAACTCAGACCAGTGGCCTCGTCTCTCGATAGCTCCCATAAAAGGAGTTATCAACAGCGGAGAGTAGTTCCCACTTTGAGGCATTCCCACGCAATTCGATAATACTCCGTCTTGAAATCAGAACTGTTTGGTTTGAAGGACCTTGCACGAACTATTCCTCTCAGTGCATGGAAAAAGTCCATTCTGTCTCTACACCCTCTCTTGCAGAGCAGAGCAGTTGCCATGGCAAAGTTCATTCTCTTCAGTAATTTTGCCTGTCTGGGCGTACCGAGACTCCATGGGACTTGATTCTTGCCCATCTGGACCTTTCTTTCGAGATCGTGCACCTTTCCATGTTGGCGAACCTCATCTTTCCAGGCCTTGAAGATCTGGCCAAGGAATGCAGGGTCGTCGAGGTCGGGAAAGTAAGTATAGTTGCTAATCGTCGTTCTGGCACGCTCGCTTCTGATGAACTCCATGGCAGTCCAGACGCGCTTGAAGTACTTGAAGTTGCAGACTGATATGACTGAGCTGAGGCGTTCTGGAGTCCGCTCGTCTTTGTAGAGCTCATTTACCACATTCGGAGTTACATCATCGAAGTACAGGACTGTTGTCTCCGCTGTGCTAAAGAGCTTATCCATGATGGGAAGAATATTACTCCTCAGAGCATCTGACCACTGAGGCACGCTTATGTAGTCCAACCAGAGCTCCCTGGCCTCGTATCCCGGTCTTTCGATTCCGTTGTAAATCCTAGCCGAGGTGTCTAGAACACGGCGGGCTGCTTCTGGCGTCTCTGGCCCTGCTTTTTGTTGCTGCTGTGCCTTTGAGATGTTGAGATCCCAGACATGAGAAACTGCTGAGAAGAGGATCTTTGAGCTGACTACACAGTCCATATATCGGTCGAAGAGGATAATATGGCCTCGGGACGTAGACACAACGGCGCTTGAACCTGGACGACGCGAGCATGCCTGCTCAATGCGAAATGTACGAATAAGAGGACTCCCTTTGAACGACTTCTGGCACTGTAAGCACTGGAGATTTTCTTCTGTAGGCTCGCGCCATAGCTTTTCAAGAAGTCGTTCGCCTTCCATGCTTCGTAGATGAGTTCGTGGTCCCAAGTTTCTGGAGACAGCGAAAGAAGGTTGGGGAAGTCAAGGTGAGACGGGGGGTTACAAGCTGCACATTTTCAGCAAACAAGGCAAACAGTTACACAGTGACGCATCTGCAATCCGACATAACATGGCGATTGGCTAGTGCTGGCAGTTCCAGTAAGCAGCTCGATAAGTTGCATCCAGACTTTCTAGTCGAATACCATATAACGGGATCTCTGGGGCAGGGAAGTTATTGCCCTGTGTACAATATTTTGCAACCGCGTCCCTGTTTTCTGTGGTGTTGGTGACTGAAGATATTCATGAGACCAATCGACTCAAGTTTCTCAAGATCGTAAGAATACCCCTTGACCCTGTCACCCTTCAGGAAATTACCGTACATTCAGAGTTGTGTTCACGTTCGCTCTGGCAACAATCAGATTCGTATTCTGTTCTCCCGCAAACATTACCGATAATGCGGTTTGACTGGCTGCTCTTAGCGTTCGACTGTCACAGGTTAGCCGTTATCTTAGGCTGTTAAACACCACGTCTAAGCCTGAGCTAGAAGAAACTACTGAACCCAAGGCTCGTATCTTGACCTTTTAAAGGTATTCAGTGCAGAACACTAGCCTCATTCGAGATGGGCTCTGAACTGAGGAAATTACCAGCTGTCAAAGAAAACAGCCCCTGGCCGGAATACAAAAAGTGCTTCGGGCATCATGTCACTCTGGTTCATTCAACGTCATTCTTATGCACAATGTCTCCCCGGTCTTTAAACGCGTTGATTGCTACGGCGTTGGCTGTGGCTGGCGTTTATGCTGGGCCCTGCAAGCCATCGCTGGCATCGTCATCTATCATCTCTTTCTCGAGTGCATACTCCAGCGCGGAGACACTGTCAACTACTGAGACACTGTCATCGACTGAGACACAGACTACAGCGGGCCTTCTGTCCAGCACTGAGACACTCTCGACTGCCGACGCCGATACCACCGAGGCTCTATCGACCACGGAGGAGCAGTCGACCACTGTCTTTGAGTCGACAACATCGGCTGGAACTACCACGGCAGCGGCAACGACGACCACGGAGGCCGGATGTACAGTTGCTTGTACCCATGTCATCGGAAAGAGCGGCGCTTGTACGATTCCATTCCAGGTCATTTCATGGGATATCGACGAGTCTTGGCATATCGGTTCACCCACTGTAGCTGATACGGCAGCTTGCGCCGACGCCTGTGCTAGCGACTGTCGTTGCAAGTCCTTCGCCTCGTATAGCACTAGCTGCGACCTGTACTCGGGCACCCAGGCCCAAGTTAATCCGCCTTCCTTCTATCTCGGTCCTTACTTCTTCGATCTGGCGGCCTGTTATGAATGCGATGACTGATGGGGAGGATAATAATAGAGGTTTTGGAAGAGGAGGCTGCCTCGGGGTGAATGAGATCAAGCGACAAGATTCGACTTTGGGACGATCCAAAGGCTGAAGCCACAGCTCTTGGAGGGTTCAGGCGGTGAAAAAGCTGAGGAAGCCAGCGATAACTTTTATAGAACTAGATTTAGAAACATGGGGTCGACTTGATCTACTACATGTTCCTTCTTGTAACAAAAGGCTCGCGAGCAGTCATGACCGAGTCGAACGTGCTTGCGCGCTACCGCTTGACTAGACAATGTGGGCTGGCAGCTTCAGAGGAGCTCAGCCAAATCTCGCTTCTTTTGGCTCCCAGGTCGCAGGCAAGTCAACGACTTTATCCTTGGCCTGTAGCCCAAGGGTATGAACCAGAAAAACAAAACTCTGTATCACATACGACCATACCTACCAGAGAACTCGGGATCCCGTCCGCTCTCCCATAGATAAGCTGGTAAGGGGCGGATTAGTAGTTGGGTCGGTGACGACCAGCGAATCCCCGCTGTTGTATGTTTTTGCCTGTTGGATATAGCTTTGCTCTTTTTGCCCTTCCACCATTGTTGTCGCAGACGTGGTTGGTAGAAAGATGAATGATCGCTGCATGGGCAGACCGCAGTCGCGCGCGGGGACATGTCCAGGCGTGTGGCGCATGCATCTCAAGCAAGTCGATGCTGCCAGACAAGCGAGGTAGAGAAATTTTGCTTCCAGTTATGAATAAGGGGGGGCAACCAGTGAGGTGGACGAACAAGAGTCGAAGGCTGGCATCACTGTCGGCGATGGACCTCTTGGCCTAGGCTTGGTTAATGGTGAAGCCAGCGACACGAACTGTCCGAGCAGGTGTTGACCAAGAATCCCGCGATCCAAGCGTTGTTGAGAGAATGTAGCTTTGGGGCACTAGAACCTGAGCACTTGATCACTACCGAGATGTCCGGTCTTCGGTAGTGATGGATTCTGACAGGGCGCGATGTTCGCCGCAGGATGATTTGTAGGTGTGAACAAGGAAACGGGTAGCAGTGGACCAACAGGAGCCAAATAGGTAAGGAGTATGGATATGGTTCAGAAAGTGGGTAGCTGCGATTCTTGTAATTGAGGAGCGACTATGTACAAAACATTCACGGGTATCTATACAAAATGGCTTCTATAACAAAAAGACAAGATGTAACGCTTATAGCGAACATCAAGGTTGGGCGGCCACGGACGGCGTCGTTTGTAGAATGCTCGTAGGGACCGCTTGGCAAGATCGTGTTGCCCATGGCGAGGCCGTGGAAACCTTCGTTTGCGATCGTCGTGTCGGACCAGAGAATATGTGTTGCGACGAAGTTGTTTGTCGCTGTTATTAGGGACGAAGACTCATAGACGTAGGCAAATGTCTGTTTGGGCATCGAGTTTGGCGAGGACGTGGGGAAGTGCGTGTTTGGGTTGCGATCGTCGACGTGTGAAGAATGGTCCCATTACTGAGAAAATTAGTCAGAATATGCCACAACATATTGTGGTGCAAAGGCAAGACATACATTGCGAGGGGCGTGTCTGATGCAAACAAGCCCTCCAGACCGGTCGCGTCATTGCCAGTATCACAACGGAGTAGCATAGGTCCATTCAGTGAAGCCAAGCCCTGCCATGGCGCCCGGCGGTTTCGCGCTCGGAGGCAGAACTATCCAAAGCAAAGAGGATGCTTTCATCGTGCTCACAAGAGCGACGGCGGTGACTGAAGTTTCGTCGGCAAACCCATCTTCGGCCAACGCCACGCAGGCAGTGAATGGGTATGCTGGCATGAGTTTGGGCGGCAACGGCGCCATGTACGCACCATCGGGAGATGAATGCTGAGTATGGTTTGTTTGTTTATTGACCGACAGTCAATGACCCGAGTGGTTCAACTTGTAAGACGTGAAACGATATCGTCGTACACATCACTTCGAACTCTATCGAGAAATGACTGCGCTACTCCATTTTCGTCTCTGTGCTCCTGGATGGAATCCACCTTGGCATCCAGATCCTCTAGATCATCTCGTAGCTCGACCAGACGCGTATCGTAGCCTTCCAGGACATCAGCGCTGTGTTTGTCCTGGTCCTGGAGCTGTTCAACATCACGCTGCAGAGAGCTAAAGTCCTCGCGAAAGATCGTGACTTGCTGTCGGAGCTGATTGAGATCTGTTCTGAGGCTGCTGTTCTCTTGTCTCAAAGCGGAGAGTTCCTGCTGAACGAGTCGGTCCTTTTCACTTCGCGCCTTGAGCTCGGCCCAGATTTGTGCGAGTTCGTCTCGTGCTTCGTCCGGACTACTAATACGGCGGCGCTTTCTCTCATTTATTGGGGGAGCTGGCGGTGGAGATCCAGTTTCGTCATAGGCCGGCGGCGCGTCGTCTTGCGGTGAGAGATCGATGACCTTGATATCGGTGCTTGCAGGAGGGTGCTGGTCGTCGAGAGGTGTCAAACGACCCTGTTTCACGGAATCGCTGATGGACTGGAGCTCGGCTTTGGAAAACTTCGTCGCGTCGACGTAAATACTGAATGAGGTTGCGGCAGAGAGCATACGAACAGCATCCAAGACCTTCCCTGACTGTGTTCGGCTAGGGGCTAACGGTTCTTTGGCGGCGGAAGGAACCAAGAGTCGAATGTTGTTGTTTGTTTGCAACTTCAGGCACGCAACGGGACACTTGAACTTCTCTTGCACCGCTTCCGGTGCCGTCGAAGCAAAAGCGAAATCGAACGAGGCGATGGAAGAGGGATCGATGGAGATCGCGACAGATGAAATGCCCTCGACTCCTTTCAAGTTCATCGGAAAGCGCAGCTCGACAGTTGCGCACAGGCCGCTCAGGTGAACTCGCAGCATGATGCTGTCGATCTTTGGATCGGGCTTCGAGAAGCAGTGGGTTGCGCCATCGTGTTCCCACTCAACAACGGCGGGCGTAGTCTCATCGACGTCAAGACATGGCGAGGTGGAAGACGACATTCCTGGAATCCATCAGTGTCACAGCGAGCATCAGACGTACCTTTACGCCGTCAACGACGAGACACAAGCAGAGATAACCAACTCCGTCAACAGGCAACCTGTGGTCTCCAGCAATGCTGCAAGACCGTGCTTGAGCTCCAGCAACGCTGCGAGTCCAAGCCAGATCCCTTCTACAGTCCCCGGTTGTTCCAACGAAGGGCGCACCGCGCACGTTCGATGGGTACAAGTCGGAATTTTATAACGGTCTGCAGTGACGGTTCACCGTGTCTCTAAACGTGCTTATCGTTGGGGCGCGAGGAGGGTCGGGCGAGGAGCTAAATCTCGAACAGCGAGCCCACTTGAACTCCAGCACGCTGCAAGAACAAGTTGGAGCGCTTCTCTTGATAGATGGTTGTGCCTTCGGTCGGGTGAGGATGGCGATGATGTTGCCTTTGGCCAGAACGTGAATGCGAATGGCGTTGGAGAAATTGTGGGGATGTCACATGACCGTGGAAGCAGTAATGGTTCAAGCTCGTTTCGATGGTCAGAGGGAAGGAAAAGTAAAGAAAACTTAGATTGAGGAAAGATTATCTCAAGAGGTGGATATTTTGATCACAGTTCAAAAGAAGAAGAACAGCGAAAAAGGCAGCAGCAGAATGTTCAAAGCTGTCACTATCTACCTAAGTACCTAGGTAGAGTGAGGAAGCAGGCAAGCTCAGTGATTCAAAGGTGTGGTCGGTGCGCTCGGCTGTTCAGTTGTTCCGTTAGCGCCTCATCACAGTACAGGACACAGTGCCCTCTATCGTGTAAACCGTGCTACAATTGCTGAGTTACCCTGCAGGATCTGGATGAAGACTCTGGATCTGTTAATCTTATAAGAACCTAGAATAAATAGTCTTTATTCCAGCTGTATTTATTTATATATTTTTGCTTACTTTGAACTCTCTTTGCCTACAACTTTCAAAAGTCTACCAAGCGATATAACAAAATATCCATTCCATCATAGATAAGTAGACTACCAAGTAAAACACAAAAGCATATTTAGAGACGAGACCACAGTTATCACAAGTCAAACATGGACGAACACCACTACAGCAAAAAGAAAGGAATATGTCTTACTATGTCAAATTTGGTGTCTATGTCCTGCGATCTCTTGTTTAATACCGATATATTTAACTTGTGTACGGAGTAGACCGACTTTCCAATGCTGCAAAGGATAACGCGAGATGGGGTTGAACGCGTAAAGTGGGTTGACGCGCACATCTTTACAAAGGGCTAATCATGCTGCAGCAATTCTAGTGCTTTTCAATTTCCCATGTGTTCTAGGTTCCCTGCCGGAATAAGCTCACTGCCACAAATCTCAACTGCAAATAACACTTCTAGCCCACAACTTCCCATGTGTTCATTCGGCGGTAACAATGCCTGTCTCTTTCTTCCAACAAATCACTTGCGCTTGTCACTGAGGTTTACCATTAGCGTTTACCAAAACTCATATTTCCCCAAATCTATACCTGTGTACCAAATTGCCTGTTCCGTGCGCCCCGAGCCATGGATCTATTTGCAAAAGAAAGTCGCGAAAACTCACAAAGCCGGCACTTAAGATTTCCCATTCGTCATCCCCTCCCACCTCTCAAAGTTCCCAGCTTCCAAGCCAAACAAGTCTAACAACCGACCGACCATTTGATTCAATATGTCATCCACCGAGCTAGGCCTCGTATAGAATCCAACAACAGGAGGTGCAATAATCGCACCAGCTCTTGTGACCTCCATCATATTCCGCAAGTGTATCTCACTCAGCGGCGTTTCTCTCAACGATAACACTAACCGCCTTCGTTCTTTGAGGCAGACATCTGCAGCGCGAGTGATAAGATCATCGCAAATGCCGGCGTTGATGGCTGCTAGCGTTTTTACCGAGCAGGGGACAACGATCATGCCATCGACATGACATGACCCGCTTGCAATTGGTGCGGCTAAGTCATTTGGGTTGTAGACGTGATCTGCTAGTGCTCTCACTGAAGCTGGCGTGTAGTCTGTTTCGTATTTGATGGTCTCGGCTGCCCATTTGCTAATGATGAGATGAGTTTCAACATTCAGTCTTCGAAGTGTTGAGAGAACGTGAATGCCAATGGCAGCTCCTGTCGCGCCAGTAAGGGCTACGATGATCTTCTTTCTTGGTGCCTCTCCCATATTAATCTCTGAAAGAACTGAGTTGTAATGTAAAAGTGGAAAGAGAAGTTGGCGCGTAATCGATAGAGTAAAGACTGCTCCTAGTTTCTAAAAGCGACATAGTAGTTATGGTGCTCATATGTAACCGATAGGACATGCCGCTCTTCTTAAACGAAGCCCATGTCATGCCAGACCCGTCAGTTTGGTAGCATTGAGGCTCAGTTCGGGGACCCTCGGTGCCTTCGGAGCCCACATTTCCCGGATATTGCGGCTCGGCAGATGTGGACTCGGTGGACTCGGGGCCTCGGACTACCATGCCCTTGGGGAGCAAAAAAAACACGAGACCTAAGTTTGGGGTGATAAAATAAACTCTACAAAAGGTAAACAAAGCTTATCCTAAATTCATACAAGTTACCTAAATCTTTTTATCAGTTAGGCTTAAGGTCCTGAGTTTTATTTCCCCCCTAGCATGCGTCATACGATAAACGGAGTAAATAGTATGAGATCGAAGAGATATAAGAATTGTAGAAGCCCTGTAGTTGTATCGTCGAAACCTTCCAAGAATCACTAAGACTCAACGTCATCATGGCTTCTAAATCTCTTCCTCACATGGATTTCCGCAGTTACGTTGAGGCTCTGGAAGCCGACGGCGACCTTGTCTCAATCACTGAAGAATGCGACCCTCATCTTGAAGTTGGTGCAATTATTAGAAAGGTTGTTGAGACTAATGACAAAGCTCCCTTGTTCAACAAGCTCAAGGGACAAGATGAGAATGGCCTTTGGAGAATACTGGGTGCACCTAACTCCCTCCGGTCCGACCCCGAGCAGCGCTACGGAAGACTTGCTAGGCATCTCGGACTTCCTAAAGACTCGTCTATGAAGGCTATATTGGACAAGATGATCGCTGCGAAAACAACACCTCCTATCCCGCCTACTGTTGTTGAGACTGGCCCCTGCAAGGAGCATATCTTGACACCGGACCAGTTCGACCTTACCAAGCTTCCCGCACCGCTACTTCATCAATCAGACGGCGGCAAATACGTCCAAACTTACGGAATGTTCATTGTTCGATCCCCAGATGGCAAATGGGCAAACTGGTCTATTGCTCGTGCGATGGTCTATGACCGGAACCACCTTGCCGGATTGGTGATCAAGCCGCAACACCTTTACCAGATCCACGAGATGTGGAAGAAAGAAGGTCGCGACATGCCTTATGCCTTGGCCTTTGGAGTCCCTCCTGCTGCCATCATGGCATCGAGCATGCCACTCCCTGACGGATTATCTGAGGCCGAGTACATTGGTTCCCTCGTCGGATCGTCCCTTGACGTTGTCAAATGCGAGACGAATGGGCTCTATGTACCCGCTAACTCGGAAATAGTCTTTGAAGGAACATGCTCCATCACGGAGAGAGTACCCGAGGGGCCCTTTGGAGAGATGCATGGGTAAGTCTACGATACTGTCTATTTTCTTCTAGCGCTGATAGCCACCCTAGCTACGTGTTTCCTGGTGACGCACACCAATGGCCAAAGTATACGGTGGATCTAATCACGCACCGTAAAGATGCGATTCTGCCCGTCTCCAATTGTGGAAGGCTGACCGACGAGACTGTAAGTACTAAGTTAGCTTATTTTACTTGAAAATAGAGACTAACTTAAGTAGCATACAATGATAGGTCCTCTTGCCGCCGCCGAGATCGGCTTTCTTCTCAAGTCGAAAGGTTTTCCTATCAAGGAAGCCTTCTCACCTTTCGAGTCTCAAGTTACATGGGTTGCGTTGCAAGTCGACACTCAGAAGCTACGTGAGATGAAGGCAACGTCTGAGAAGTTTTGCCGAGAGATCGGAGACATCATCTTCAATCACAAGGTCGGCTATACGATCCATCGCTTGGTAATCGTCGGTGATGACATCAACGTGTACGATTTCAAGGATGTGATCTGGGCTTTCTGTACTCGTTGCCGCCCCGGAATGGACGAGTACTTCTTTGAAGACGTTGCCGGTTTTCCTCTCATTCCCTACATGTCGCATGGCAATGGAGCGCCTAATCGTGGTGGTAAGGTTGTTTCCGACAGCTTGTTGCCAGTCGAATATACAACCGGGAAAAACTGGGAAGCAGCGGACTTTGAGAACTCGTTTCCGGAGGAGATCAAAGACAGGGTTTGTAGCCGATGGCAAGCCTTGGGTTTCAACAGCCCGAAATAATTTGGGCCATCCTAGCATAGAATTACAGAGATAAACAGAAATTTTACAGGTGTTATCATAAAATAGTATTTTATTAGAATATTCATGATAAGTTTCGTGTATCTTTAGGATTACAATATTTATGATAATTTTAGTACATCTTTAGGGTGTCGAAATTCGCTGGACAGATAGGGGCCTAGAGACTAGAATCGTGTGGCACCTGGTCCGACATGATGAAATTGTATGATTCAAGGGGAGAGAATGCGTCAAAGTCAAAGTCTCGAAGCCAATCATCCAAGTTAACCATGCTGCAGCGAAATAGGTCAGTATGACTGAACAGTGGGGAGGGCTGTAGCACGAACCTTGGTTCCTGAGTGTTACCAAAGTGTTCTGGTAGAATAGCTATGTTTTCCGAAGAAACTGCTATTGGATGATGCTCTTGTGATGAATTCTCACTTTGGCATCTGGTCTCCTCCACTGAAGATCGTTGTAGAGCTTGAATCGCCCTGAGAGCTTTCTTGTGCGCCGCAGAGAACTGCCCAACATCGTCGCTGCGCTCAGTCAGCGTTTTTACTAGCTCAGCTAGTATTTCCTGGGAATCTTGATATTGAGCGTTAGACCCTTGCTGGGTAAAACTCAACAAGAGAGCTGATGCAAGACCATTGTGAACGAAGGCCCATGAACGGGTTGCAAGATTCGAGATTGAGCGTAGCTTGATGAAAGCACGGACGCTTCGCTTCAAAGCACCTTGAAATCGGTTCAATATCATAGAGCATTCTTCTTCACTGAACCTTCCTTTGTTCTGTGAGGATAATACAGGGCGGCAGAGGGTAGAGAGAAGAAAGTAGCGGTGGACGATCAGGCTATAGTGTTCTTGTAGCTCTTGGATCGAGTTAGATCGCTGCAGATCCTGCAGGTGAGGAGCTAGAGAAGACTCGTAAAGGTCGAAGTCATGAAAGAGCCGGCTATAGTCCCTGACTGGTTCTGTCTGAGGGAGTCTTGGAAGATGTCTGAAGCTCAGGTGGCATAGCCAGTTCATAGCCTGTCGGTAGTCAAGACACTGGCTAGTTGGATCTAGCGATACCAGAGCTGAGAGGTCTGAATCCAGGTCCATTTCATGGGATGCTGGGGGTCTGTCAAACGCTAATGAGAGAAGTGCGTCTTGCCAAACAATTGCGAGTCTACGTATAAGGAATACGTTAGTACTACCAAAACAAAGAGCATCTTGCTGGGTAATCCACCTTAACTGCTGCGCTTCTGCAGGCGAGAGACGGAGAGCACAGTGGTTAATAGGCTGATGGAGACCAACTGATAGCGCAACTCGAACCGTGGTGCCACCTAGGATCCAAGCTGCACGAGGATTCATGTTATTTTGCAAAACATGACCAAGAATGAGCAATGCTTGGATCAGTCTCTTGGAAGGATTCCATAACAGATCAAAGGACCCTAAATACTTGAGAGCGGATTGCACTAAGGCGATCAGTTATACTTAAATGGCCAAAAGAGGAGACTGATGCTTACAATTTTGACTGGACTTGGATAGTCGTGTAGTAATGGGTAAATCCGAGAACTGAGCCCCAGCCGCCATTATAGCATGGAGAAGACAAAGGCTGTGGTTGTCCATCCGATGTACTTGCACTTCGTGATTCAGGAGAGAACATATGAGCTTCTCGATCTCGGCGAGATCGTCCACGATGAACTGAAAAGAGTGAACTCGATCCCGATAGAAGCCAAACAGAGAAATCATGTCTTGGTCAACAGCAAGGGTTGTTTCTAAGCGTCCTGCAGGGGTGCCACGTCCACCATCGGAAGCACCATCCATACCGAGAAGAGGCAGGATTCCTGTTTCAAATGCGGTGCGACGCTCGTTGTTGGCATGAGGCTGGGTAGTATCGGGTCGTGCTACTGAGATAATGGAGTTGTTACCTAGCAAGGACGGACTCGCGTTAGATACACTGCCATCGCGACTGACAGGGCGCCTAGATTGTGCTGCATTTTTGGTACGATGACTTGAGTCCGTCGTAGCTTGTAGTTCTGGTTGGTGAGGTTGTGGAGTTGGGCTTGATGACGCCCGAGGTTGGTCGTAGAAGCAGAGGTCCGAGTGACCGCGCCTGATGCATGTTTGACAGGGCTGCTGATGATTACAGCGCACCTTTCTCTCCCGACATGGTAAGCATGCTTTTCTGATACGCGCAAGTTGCCTCACGCGCAGTATGCTCTTCAGATCTGGCGGCTGATTTGCTGCAGCCTCCGTTCTCGGCGCGTTCGGGTATCTCGGAATATTCGGAGTTCGTTGCGGAGAGTCGCTCATCGCAAAATGACTTATTTGAGAGCAATTGAATATATGGAAAATCTATTCTGCTATACTCAGGGTCGCTCTTCATCGACTCGAGAGCCCGCAACGGATGCTTGAAGCAAGATTTGCTTCATTTCGTAGTTTGAGATGTCCATCGCGCTAGTCCTATAACCTCAGGCAACAAACTCTGCCGCCCAATCATTCTGTCAGTGGCTCTCATCAACAACCGAAGCATCACAAAATCATAGGGCTTCAAGCAAGAAGATCAGGCTAAAGGTACACGCTGGGCAATAAGGAAACTGTATATGTATTCTCACCACTACATCTTCTGGCTTCCTCGCTGCTGTTTTGTCCAGGGATACGAGACCAAGACTCAGGTTAACGGATATCGGCTCTAGGGTGCTAGACTCTTCTGATCTTGTGAGCCTGGTGTCAAAAATAACTGACTAGCTTAGAAGCGTAAGTTATAACAAGCTTGTCCAAGTCTTTTTGTCGTTTGATTCCCCCTTAGTCGGGTATAAGTGGGCACTTGAGAGATCCCAAGATTCATTCATGCGAGGCACGAGGCGGATCCTAATAAAAGCACGTTCTGGAGGAAGATTCCCTACAACAATGCCGTGATGCCGCAATTGCGCCGTTGCATCGGAAGTCCAGCGCCGAAAGTGGGGCCGTCTTACTCCCTCGTAACGTTCCTAGACAAGTAAGGGCCGACAACTTCTACTCAAAGTGCGCCATTTCACCAACGGCTACGGCACAGCCTAGAAACTCTGAAGCTAGACCCTTTCTGCTCTGTTTCTCGCGAAACTCAAGCCACGTCATCTGGCCAAAACACATGCAGGGTTCAACATGCATGCAATAATCTAGGGGTAGCCCAGATGACCCAATTATGTTGGACTTGGCTTTGAGAGAAGCTCAGAGCCAAGACTTATAGGCTATCCTAGCTGCCTGTACTAAACTAGATGAAGTCCAAAGATTGGTCGAAGCGTACTGATGGCTGAGTCGATAGGCATTGAACTTGAGCCCATTCCCAATTGTGAAGTTCCCGAAGAAGCAGACAAAGTCGAGAATGTCAGTATACGAGAGTCAGAGTTGGGGTGTTGTTTGCTCATGTCAGATTCTGTGCCCAGATAACATCCCTCATTTACATGCTGCCGTGTTATCCCCCAAATGCATGTGTAAATCCCTTCTGATACAAACTCAAAAACGCCCCGGCCTAAAACTAACCCCTGATCGGCTTGTCAATCCCGAACAAGACCCTTTCTCACGAGATGTGAAGTATCCAGGCACAGACCCCCCTTCTCACTGTTATTTACGTATAAACATCAAGGCGCCAAATTAATTCTCGCATCTTGCCGAGGAACCGCAGCCGCGTAATCTGCCCACGGAAACACGGCTTGCCCAAGTGGAGCAACCTGTCCTGCTCCGCCTCAGCTACCCCGGACCGAATCTTACGAGTTGACCACTGACGAGACTAGCTTGCGCTTCTAGGCCCGTGACTAGAAGAATCTCGGCAATTTTCGTATGGAGGCGTCTACGATAGAACCAATCCCAGGGTGTTGAATATTTGCTGCTTTGCCTCGCTTGAGAAGCGCTGGCCTTCTCGTATTGGCCTTCTTTGCTGCCTACTCCGTTCTTCGGTTTGAGCCGCGTGGGCAACTTTCCTTTTTAGTAGGCGATTTTGCGTCAGGGAGGCACAAATGATGCGAGGATAAATACAGAATCATGGCCTCTTCTTCTCCGCAGTTTGACAATTCATTTCTTCTGTACACTTTTTGCCTAATTAATTGCTTTCGTTTGTATTCTCCACTCGCTATAATGTCTGATTCAGCTCATCATGCCCATCGGTTATTTGTACCCAAGATCCAGATCATCGAAAACAACCCTCTTTCACATCTTCTACCATACGGCTCCTTAATACTTGCTATCAGCATCATCTGCATTGTTCTCCTTACCAACTGCCTCGAGCGATGGATCCTACCAGCTGTTTACAAAGACATCTGCCAAACATTCGAACGAACCAAGGATGAGAGGCGACGGCGGTCTTTTGTCTACTTCCACGTCGGTAGCATCATTCTTTTCTGCGTTCTTTGCAGTGGATGCTATCCAATCATGTACTTCCTCATCGGCGACGCCAGCTTCTCTACACCGTTTACCAAAGGCAGCGCTGTCACGATCGGAGACAGCCTGCTTGTTCTATCCGAAGTCTACAGTTCATATTACATCTTCGAAATATGCTTTCGCACCAAGTTCGCGAGCCCTCTCAGCATTGCGCACCATACTGGACTGCTTGTCATCACACAGACAGCATTGAGTCTTTTTGCCGACCACGACAAGCATCACGAAGCTACACTGGAGTTCTACATGTGCATGGTCTGGGGTTAGTCAACCAAGCCACTGCAATCTTGCGAATCAGAATATGCTGACAACGTCTTTTCTTCAGGTACATTCGATGTCATCGTCGAGCTCCCCATCTTCCTTATGATGATAGTTTGGAGAATCAAGCGACACAACACTCTGCTATTGTCCCGTATGGCCTATACATGCTGTGTCTGGCAGGTTACAGGAGCTATAACTGAGGTCGCCGTTACGATTTATCTTCTCAACCGGTCGTGGCATCGCTGGGGTCTCGAGTGGCGTATCATTACCCCCTTGGTGTTCTCCCTGTGGATCACGACCCAACTCTACGGAGCGTCTCGACTATATCAGATGGGACGTGGTGAGCGACAAAAGCTGAAGGCCAAGGACGAGTTGGCTTTGACTCAAGAGGAAAGCGTATAACTGGACTTAAAACAACTTTCTTTTTACATAGATTTGGATTTCACAGTCACATAGCATTGCTAGCCGAATATATATACCCAGTATTCACATTACTATATGCTATCCAAGGCATCATGACGCATTGTCTCCTTCAAAATCCAGGCGATGACTTCTTCTCCAATGCCCTAGCCACCAGACCACTAATATTCTCTGTAGCTTTACTATCCACAAACTCAAGCACATCCACAATCTCTTCCCCAGTCTCATTCATGGTCATCAGAAACATATATTCTCCTCGCTTCGTCCATTCTTCATCATCATCACTGTCCCTCTAATGCCTGTGGAAGTTGGTCTCGAAGCTCGCCCATACGAGGACCTGTTGTAGTGACGGATTGTGCCACATCTGCTTGAAGATGACAGTGAAGGAAGACATGACCTCTCCGACGCGTCTGAAGCGAGCAACAAAACCGTTATGATCCATAGAACCAGGAAGGTTAGCCGAGGTTGGCGCAAATCGGTGACTATACTCGTCGCTGAGGATGCGGGACAGGGCCTCCGTGTCTAGCGTTCTGAAAACATCGATGTACGTTTTTACGGTCGCAGTCAGAGCCGATATGTCCGGTACGCGCATAGGCTCGTTTGTGGAAGACATAGTGACGGAAGTGATGAGGGTCAGCAGAGTAATGAGTCCATGTACAGTGAAGAGGATGTCTGAAGAACGTATATGTAGTCAATTGGCTATACTCTTGCAACCACTCAGCGCAGGCCACCGTACGGAATTTCCATCGGATGACCATATATATCGACAGGGCACCACCGGACTTAGGACTTTCGAATAGCCGGTGATCCTGGCAAAACCCCCGTCTCGGCCGAATCAGTTCCAGAGCGGTTGAATACCTATGAAGGAATGGCCTACGTATAAGTTAGGAACTCTTATCTAAGGGATGAAAGGACTTAGATAAATTTAGTATATCCTATTCGGCCCTTAGACCAGTTTATTGTAGCACCCTGATAAAATGTTGGAAGGTTCCTGAGGATGTCCGTTACGGAGCGCCAAGATTAGAAGGCCACCGCTCGGCCGAATCACCGCCACTGCGACCGAAGCTGCAACGCTGCCTATGTAACTAGATTATAGTTAAAGTAATAACTCTCTTGTCACAAAGATACGGCCCTGAAACAGGAGGAGGTACTTCACCTTGTCCCTCTTTGTAGTACTTGAGAGATTCTGTGAACCCAATTCTCGTCAAGTAGTACTTCTCGTCCAAAGTACAGATCAAGCAAGCTCCAGGGCGCGACCCTTCTTCTCCTTCACATTCCCTCTCCGAAAGCATGACGACTTGAACATCAATGGGCTCTGTAATAGGCTCTTGAGTCGCCTGGTCCACGTCTAGCCAAACTAGATCAGACGTTTCTCCGCCATCGAGGAGGAGAAACGCGCATCTCTCTTTCAGAGGATCAACAGTGTAGCCACCGGAAGCACCAGTCTGCTGATGGTTACTGAAATCATGCCCGCAGTTTGGGAATAATTTCCCGTGGCCGACCTTGGCTTTCATCTGAAGATACCCGTTATCGTATCGACCGAATGGAGTGCCATCTGGGCTTTGGCCCTCCATTGCCACAGGCTCTGCAACGACTTTCTCGCCCAGAGCCCCTACTATGCTGAAATGACCATAGTCAATTGCTGAGTCTTGACTGGCCCATGACCAAGATGGCGCGCGATACTTGGACGCCTTCTTTCCTGGCCCGCCACGCTTCCAGCAGAGACTCTTGACGAGCTCATCGTCGTCTTCGCACCAATGGCCGGCCATGTAGCCACACGGGTGAATGTTGTCAAGGGCTTTGGCTACACCACTAATGGCGAGTAGTTTGTCGTCGATGTATGTTAAGGAGCGATGCGAGTAGTCTCCCCCAATAAGGTGAACATACCAGTAGCGCAGCATCTGTTTGAGTTCTTTCTTCTTCGCTTCCTCATTCTCCGCAGATTTAATGCGATGCGCTACCTTTGCGATGTTCATGTTACGGCCCATCCAAAGAAGTTCGTCTTCGCTTTCGTGGATCCCGTGGTAACACTCCCAGTAGAGTTGGTCTTCAGCGTAGTGGATGATCCGGGGGGATAGGATTCGCTCTTGCATGGTCCATCCTCGGTCACGGAGTGCGCAGTGGCTTAGAAGATCACCCATATCTCGCAGATTGGTAGCCGAGCGATCGATCTTTGCCTCTTGATCTGGGAACAGATAGATTGAGCTCTCTTCATCAGATGAGAGCTTGCTGCAGATTTTCATGCTGTCCCTGTCATTGAAAATGGAAGAAGACTTCTCGTTGTGTAAACCTGCTTTGGCGTCTTGGCTGGAGTCAGCGGAGATAGTTACGAGGGCGTTTTGGTAAATGGGAGCCATTTTGACGGCTTCCCTTGCCCAATCATCTTTGTCATCTTGAATAATGCAGAGACTGTCGATCCAAACACATTTTAGGCCAAGATTTCTGACTACATGGACGGTGTCGGACAGCGTCTTGGGAAGCTCAACAATATCGAACTCTGCCAGGCGCGTGCCAAGGTTCTTGGTGGTGGTTTGCCAGATAGCATCCAAGCCACCCCATTTGTAGCTCAAGGCGGCATAAGATGAATATCCAAGTGAGCCCGGGACTATCTTGAGCTTGGTTCCACGGTCCGTATCGATGATCTCAACAAGTCTCGCGGCGCGCTCTTCTTCGACAAGTGTGTCACCTCGTGTGAGGCTCCTTTGCTGGTATAAGAACTGGATGTCCTCGCATAATTGCAGCCTTCTCATCTCTTTTTCCTGCAGCGACAAATCAGGTCCTTCTGACAGAAAAGGTGATTCCGACCGTTCGTTGTTGCCATGCATCTTCGCCAGGCACTCCTGAAGATCGTTGTCAATGATGTGTGTACAACCTTCAAAGCAATCTTTGCTTAGAAGGCACTCCTTTAGCCACTCCAAAGCATGTACAGTTGAAGTCAGACAGGAAGTGCTTTCTGGTATCAGTCGAGCGGTTTTGGCACCTGATCGCTGAGCAGGATCCCCATGAAGTGTCCTCATTGTAAGCCAGGGAATGCTTTGTTTGCGCTCGCCAGGAGCTCCCGAGTCGACGTCCGAAACCACTATAGTCAAGCCGTGTTTCGGGTGGTTATGTTGTCCATAAAAGGCTCGAGCCTGCTGAGTAGCGAGAAGCTTCTGGTTCGATTCGGAAAGAGAGAATTTTGAGCTTTCTGAGCCCAGATGTCTCATTGCGTGACGACAAGGTATGCTTCTCAAGTTGAGTGGTAAAAGAGGCTTCAAGCAACTCAGTGCATGCCGGCACAGCTGGCATGTTCTCACAGACTTGTAGAGCTCGAGTAGATTCTTGTGTAGTGCGAAGCCCTGTTTGGAGACAAGTTCTTCAATATTTATCCTGGCACAGGTATCGCATAGAGACTGTTCCATGTTGGAAGAACTGGTGTAGAATTGCTGACGCTACGATTGATCTGGCGAATCGCAATCGTATAGGAATATTTTGAGAGGAAAACTGGTCAAAGTGTTTTCGAATGGTCATCTACGGCCTGTTTACTAATCATGGGGCGAGTTGCAAGCCGTAGGGCTCAGACTATCAGTCCTCCCCTTGTGCGATAGGTTGCACAAGTTCCGCCCGTGAACAGGCCAGCATGAGCGAAAAAAAGTCTAAAAGCCCCTACCCCTCCTTGAAGCCCTAAACTGGAAAAGGAAAGATCGTCATCGTGAACGGTGTAAGGCTGACACCAACACTAAGCAAGCTCCAGGCACAAGAAATAACCTATACGCGACAGCCAAGCATATACGCTGTTTGACTTAGAGACAGTATATAGGGTCGGTTATAGAGTTTGAGTAGATTAGAGCGATCTGTATTCCTATTTGCTGTTTTGAGTCCTATGTATTTCCGATCCGTTCACGAGAACAATTTCTCACGACATGGGTGGAGTCTTCTTGCTTCGCATAAGAGCATGGTGATGTATCCTGCAGTATTTAACGATGCAGCCTAGGTAGGACTCTATCGTGTGTAGCCATAAGACCTCTCAGAACCGGGCTGCAGACATTATTCTAAGTTACAAGTCAGCGATATGCGCGAACGAGACAGCCACAAATGCCAGCGTCATCGATCCATAAGAACAAACAATAGTTTTTGCTTTAGGGTCTAGATGGCCAATCGGTTTGGTTCTGTTACCCGCCATTGTAAGAATATCATGAACTTGGCGTGCTCGGATCCACAAAGCCTCCGAGGCCGATACCAGAGAAATGCCAACCGAATGAATTGGACAATGGAGACCATTAGCGAAGTACTTTCAAGGGGAAAACAGAAAGACAAAGGCAAAGGCAAAGAAAAGGACACCCCATTGACAGCAGACGACAAAACGCGCGTTACGCCAGCTGACGTATTAGCTTCACTTGGCAATGCTATGAGTGCTGAATTAGAGGAGCTCGCATTTTCTTACCTAGGCTTGCATTAAATGAGCTGGGAGTGGTTGAGATGTGTTTGGATGGCATGCGATCCCAATCTTTGCAAAATCCACGGATCAGACTTCGCTTTGTCGGAATGGGAGCTGCCTTTCATGGTCGGATATATCCTGAGTGAAGCTGAAAGGGACTACAAAGGCTCAATGAGTATGTGGGCAATGGCTGCGGGGATACTTGAGGAGACGCACCGTGGGCAAGTCCTCAGCAAAGCATCTCGTCTGATGTATGTGCTTTCTGGGCGTGACTATAGCATTCCAAAGGGTGCGGCCGAGTTACTTCGATCATTTGAAGAGTCTTATGATGGCGGCTCGGATGATGACGGTCCACAGGAGGCGGCAGCGAATTCAGAGAGTTAGATACCTTGATTCTGTAGATAGTTTCTGCTGTAGAATCCTTCTATCCATAGTCTATAGGAATGTGAAAGAGTTAGTGCGCTCTCCACAGGTTATGCTGCAAGCCACCAGCCCCGACTCGCACGATGATCATGAATCAATTAAATCTGGATATGCGATAATACTGTAAAGCTAGCTGTAGCCTTGATGCTAGTGAGTATAGTATTGATGACAAGAGCTCGTTGATGTAGAAAATGTAGTAGTTATTTCCTTAGTCCGCTAGGTTGCCATTGGAAAGCTGTATCGTTGCCAGCCATGCCCGAGACGTAATCATCAGAGATAATAAGTATTCTACATGGGATCACTAAACAACCATCCGGAACTTCAGAAGATCCTGCTTCTGAATGCTATCAAACTTCGACTCCAACTCAGCGACATCCCATTTACAAGAAAGCCATCGTCCGTTCAATGCACACTGCCGCTTTAGCGTCCCTTCAGCTTTTAGCAACCACACAGAAAACGCCCCAACGAGATATGGGCTATCGGTCAAGACTGGCAATCGTAAGTTTTTGACTTAAATCAATATTGGGGATAGCTCATGGTGCTGAATGTCCTTCGATGCTGCCCTTGAGAACTCGCTCTGCATTCCACCTGGGTGCACACTGGCAACGAAAATGCCCTTGTCGGCGTACTGGGCATGTAGCATCTCGACCATACGAACTTGGGCAAGCTTGCTGGTACAATAGTGAGATGTTGTGCCGAATCCGATGAGACTTTGCGCTGAGATGGAACTGATGACGATAAAACTACCTTTGCTCTCAAGAAGGAAGGGGAAAAGGTGGTGTGCGGCAAGCCATGTGCCTAAACAGTGGGTGGAAAAGGCTTTTTGCACGTCCTCAAAGTCCTCTTCGAGAACTGTAGCCTTTGAAAGAGGACCCGAGAACCCACAGTTGACGAATACGGCGTCTAGTCTCCCATTGAATTGGCTCTTGACAGTCGAAGCAATATTGGCTACGCTCTCATTGGAAGTGATGTCGCACACCACAGAGGCAACCTTGATCGACGCATTAATATCACTTACCTCCGTGGTCATTGTCTCCAACGTATTTTGCGATCGCGCAGCGAGGACCATGCCTGAGGCACTGGCTTGAGCGAAAGACCTTGCCAGCCCGGAACCCGCAGCTCCTCCAGCGCCGATTATGCATACAACAAAGCCATCTGATAATTTTGTCTTCTTCGGGTCGATGGCGTCATATGGCTTGTCGTGTTTCGTCTCCACAAAGTCTCTAACTTGCTGGGCATTTCTCAGGCTAGGAGTAGACATGGCTTCGTACCTAGGGAAAAGAACTCGTTGTTGAAGGAAGATTTTACTTAGGTTGTAGGGAATAGTGAATAAAAGACGGCTTTTGGATTGTATCTCTTTAAGTCTCTTGGTGGCCGAACTCGTTGATATACCCCCATGTTCCCGGATTTTGCTATTAATCCCGGAGTTGCTCAATCGGGCTCGTTAGCCCTGCTCTGTATGTCAGACGAGACGTGGGCGATCAACATGTGGCTTGAAGCTGGGGGCACGGATTTATCTTATCTCCGCATTATCTGTAGAGGCCGCGGGAAGCAAAAAAATATTAGACTTAAATATAAGATGCCTATTAAGATAAACTTGGCAAAAGGTATCCTTAACTTAATAGAGATATCCTAATTCTAATAAGAATATCTTGAATTTATACTAAGTGACTTTTGTCATTTAGGACTAAGGTCCTAAGTTTTCCTTCCTCTTGAGGGGGAAGTGGAATCCAGGCTACTCAAGTAGGTTCACTAATATCCTCAAACACCAGTTCCTCATATATTGCTGACAGAATTTCAAGAAAGGCCGTAACTTGAATTTGCATACCATCATCAAGCAGAGAATCTTATCCTCCGAAGGCCTTAAGAAATATACTTTCAGATACCGTCGTTGATTCGCTTCTGTTTGAACGTCTCCATTTAGCCATCCTACATCATGTTCTTCTCACTATTGATAGCACCTTAGACCTTTGTGATCTGCTTAGGTCATTGCCTGTAATCTATCGTTACTATCTTCAGCATCCCAGGTTCTGGCTTCATCTCCGACTGAAATGCAAATTGGGGCTTCGTATTGTTGACGCTTATTTTGTGCAACTGTCTAACGCCGCCGATTTTCGACCCAGTCTCACAAAGACAAACGTTCTTCAGTTCCTTAGCACTTAATATTTGCAGCGTAGAGAATACTATGCAGCAAAATCAGTCCCCTAGAAAAGAGATAGATGATTCCTGCTGTCACCTTTCACCTAAAGATCGTTAAGCCACTTGTATGCTTGTTTACTACTTGGGTCCAGACGCACCACAACTCGCTGACTTCCCCGACTGATAGGGGCGTCGTCTTCACTGTAGTTCCGTATTAGAAGAAGCTAAGCATATGAATTCTTCGCTCCCTGGTCTCCATCTTCGAAACGGTTTTCATCTCTGCCCGCTTCAGGGCAAGGAACCAGTCGATATACTCTTCACCAAGAACACTATTCGCCCAGGCTCTGTCATCTTCCAGCTCATTCAGTGCAGCCTCAAGAGAAGTCGGTAGAAGCTTGGTTAATCCCATCTTCTCTCTTTCTTCATCGGAATACATCAATGTAAATCCTAGACTAGTTAGCAAACATCAGCTGTTTAGGCTTCGGTAGACTTACCAGCCGCATTTCCAATTGTAAGCGGCTTGGAGTCGAGCGCAGCACCAATGATTCCCGCGACCATGGCATATGAGTTGGATGTAGCGTCATTGACACGGATTTCCCAGTGGTTCTTGGCGACTCTTCTAACAGGCATGTCACGATTATTATCACCCCAGCCCACAAGACCGCCAGTGCACATTCTCCCGATATTGACTCTCTCATAGGAATCAACCTGGCACATTCCCAATGCCATGAGTGCAGGGATATGACTCAACATGCCTGCCATGGCGTCATCCGGGTTCCAGTCTTTATTTTCTTCCGTCGGGGTTGCCGAGATGTGAATGTGCTGTCCGCTCTTCTGGCCCTGTTCTCCGTCATATGGAGTCGGATAGAAAGTGGCAAGAATCCCATACTTGTGTGCAACATTCTGGATTAGCTCTTTGGCGTAGTAATAAGTGTCCACGGCTTCAATGGGAGGAAGAGGAGGGAGGGCAACTTCATAGGCCGATGTACCGTACTCTTTGATCACCTGCTCAACTTCAACCCCTGCTTCGCTAAAAGCAACAATTATTTCGTTTAGTATAGGCCAGACTTTAGATCGCAGGGTACCGAAAGTACCAGCCACTCCCGGCTTTGCAGACTGAGCGGTTTCTAGAGTTCCTGGAACGAGAAGACAGAATTCCAATTCAATGCCAACAAGGAACGTCAAACCGTGAGAGTCTTCAGCCTTTTTTACGATGCCTTTCAAGAGAAGTCGGGCATCGGTATCCTGAAAGTCCACAGTACCAACGCAACGAGCTGCGTTGCTGATTCCAGATGCATCATGCTTCATAGTTCGGATTGAGGAAACATCGGGGTGTATCATTCCCTTCCCGTTGAAAAAGGCGAATAATTGAGAGATGAATTCAGCGGTTGTAGGTACGAGTGTATCCAAAGGTGCACATTCAAGATGACCGCCAGATTTGACGAGGTTCTTAAATCGTGAAGCAGGGAGCAATCTGGTTCTTGGAATCCCACAAATATCGACCCATTGCAATATAACGACTTGAACTGAGGGATTTTGATCGAAGAACTCCTCGACTGATGCTGTAGCAGGCTCTGCGTGCAGCTCTTCATGCGTACCGGTTGACATGGTGAGGAAACGGCCCAAGTGAGATCCAAAGTTAGCTCGCAAATATGAGACCCTGTTTCATTTTGGTTTTCGTGATTCCGAGCTGGCTGCACACTTTATATGCTTATCTTGACCTGACATTGGGATCGAAAGAGGTGGCGATGAAGTAGGCCACCATTCTGGAAGCTGACCTGCGACCTTCCTGTCTTGGACAATGGGCTGAATCAGCCGGTGACATCTCGTGCCTTGTCGAGTAAGCCCTAGGCATCCTTCATGCCGTCAGACAGAATGATCGTATTAGATTATCTTGGAGCTCTGAGGTCTCAGGAAGTCCTTTTTGGCTGTTGAAACACTCTCCA